>NC_133295.1:5408526-5693191 GCF_005239225.2 Populus alba
TGAGTTTCTCTATTTCTTTCTCAAATCTAGAAAGTAAAGAAATAAATTTTTGGATCGAGATAAAAAAATTTAAAAATTTCTAGATTTAACTATCTATTTTTTCTGTGTTTTTACATAGTAAATTCTCTTATTTTTAATTCTAACTTTCTACACCAACCTAAGTCTTTATTTTATGGAATTAAACCAAAAAATATAAATAAAAAGAACTCGAGAATAAAAATGAAAAAACAAATATAAAAAAATGAGAGAAAAAAAAAAGAAAAAGAGAAGAGTTTTTCATATAAATAAGGAAACATCGTAACGACTGTTGTTTTATCCCAAGTCTTTTAGTTGTTTGTATAATGTATAACATGTCTTTGAAAATTAAAGTGTGAAACCTATGTCGCCTCAAGTTGTTCACTACTTCATAGCTAGCCTTTTTGTTTTGAATGAGAATTATCGGTGCATCGCTTATTTCTATACTCCATGTGAGCATACAGTTTTTCTTCCTTTTCTTTTTTTTTTTTCTTTTTTCTTTTTTCTTTTTTCTTGACGAATCAATGGAGATCGGTGGGGTTTGTTTTGCATTAGAAGGGAAGAGAAATCGAGCTTAATATTCACCGCAAATCATGGATATTAATATAACCACCATGATTAAAAATAAAACAAAATTATTAAACCCTTACCTCGTGCCCTATCAATGGCCAAAGTCCCATTATAATGGTTAAAAAAGTTTATATTTATTTGTAGAAAACAAGTGTTCGAGGAAAACTTTTTTTTTTTTTTGGGAAAGAGTTATTTTCTATTCTTTAGATGTATCAAGAAAAATAGTTTTTTGTAAAATAAATTATTTTTTATAGATAGTTTATAAATGATGGTATTAAAATAAATAAAAAATGTAATTTTTGTGATAAAAATAACGATAATAGAGATAACTATGATAGTAACATTACTATCGCATACCTAGCATGAAACTCGATATACATAGATTTTTAACACCCCGAAATCCGACGTGTACACATGAGATGTGTTGCGATGAGTGCTTGTAATTTTAGAAAAAGGCTAAGCCTTTAACCGAAGAAAGGGATTGCAGTCAAATCTTAAAAGATGGAGATTTGAAAATATCAACACAAGAGAGTTGATCCTCTCGGAAATATCCAGCAACAAAATCATCTACTTTTTCTGCAGATTTTCACACTAAGTACAATGTTAATATAGGATCTTACAATTCCAAATGACTAAACATATCCATTTTTAGAACATTTGAATGGGAGAGTTTGAAAACGCGGTTGTATTGATGTTTTTAAAAAAATTTAATTTTTTTTTGATAAAAATTAATTTTTTTTGCTATATGTGAATGTTTTGCGATCATTTTGATGCATTTTGACATGAAAAGTATTTTGAAAAACAACCGCAACTACATTCCCATGAAAATTAGTGTCGGGAAGAATAACCCTGATTCTCTTTATATATATATATATAAATGTATTTTTTCAAACTTTAAGGTTATTAATATATTTTATGTTTGGGTTTGGGTAGGGTAGAAGAATATCCCTACCCTACCCAAAACCTTATCTTTTAACTTCAAGTTTTATTCTAACTTGACCGAGTCAAGATATTTACTACCTATTCATGTTAGTATTCAACGAGTTCCGATGAAGTTATCATCTTTGTTAATGATCTTTATAGGTGTATTATTTAGGATATTAATAATATTGATGGTAATGATTATTATTGTGGTAGTGCTGATGATGATAATAATAATACTAATGAAATAATAATTATTTAAATAATGGTTAGGATGAGAATAATAATAGCGATTATTATTTTATTGGTAATACTGTCAAAGAGTTACGATAAGATGATAATAAAATAATAGTTATATTGATAATAAAATAATGGTTGATGATATTTGAATGGTTATGGTGGTGATAATAAGAGATTTATAATATAATGATCATAAAATAATAGTTATATTATTATTATTATTATTATAAAAAGATGATACAAGTGATGGAATGGTGGTGATGGAAGAGGTAGTATTGATTAATATTGAGTTGGTAGTTTTAAATAAAACATTTCATCTCTTTTACGAGATTAAATCTTTTACAGTATTTATATTTTAAATATTTTTTATTGACTGATTTTTAGTATTTACTTTGTGCTTCAAGATTTAAAAAATATGGGAAAAATTCCACCAAACAAAACAATGAATAAAATATCACTATTACTATTACTACTACTATTATTATTAACTCTTGGTATTTGTTTGAAAGTATGGTTGCGGTTGTTTTTTAAAGTGTTTTTCGTGCTAAAATATATCAAAATGATATTTTTTTTATTTTTTAAAAATTATTTTTAAGATCAATGTATCAAAATAATCTAAAACATAAAAAAAATTTATTTTTAATAAAAAAATTAAATTTTAATAAAATAATAATTGCATCTCGTTCCGAACTCCCTGTTAGCTACTGATGTAAACTCATCTAATTTACATCAGCAATGAAATAAAAAAAAAAAAAAAAAAAGAAAGAAGGAAAGATCCATCATTATATATATAAAATAAAAGGAAAGATATAGCCAGAGCATTGCGTGTCAATGGTGCTGTCATCCAATTAAAAATATGGCGACTCCTTAAAAAAAAAGAATTATTAGTTAGCTCGTTAATTTAATACTTGCTATCTGTTATCTAAAAATTGTTAATAAAGAGAGAGAGAGAGAGAGAGAGAGAGGAGGTGCAAACAGGACAATATGCTTTTGAGACTCATGAAGCAATGTAAGATGATGACCTGAGCTGTATAAAAATGTGTGCAATTAACAAGGAAAGAAGAGAAAACTGCCCTTTCTTTCTTTAATAAGTGGTTGTACAAATTAAAGCTGTTTATGTGCCTTTTTGACTTTGTTTCTTCGCTTCCACTCTTCCTCTTTACTACAGTTTTTTTGGTAAAATAAAATGATTCAATTAATTCCAAAAAAATTGTGAAATTAATGAACACAATATTCAATAAAAAAAGGGGAGAAAAGAAAAATAAAAGGAAGAGATCTTAGAGGTGGAAACTCTAATAAAAATATTATCAATATTGTTAACAACAAAACAAATAATTAAAATAGCTCAAATAAGCAGCCTAAAAAACTAAATATATGTATTTTTAAATTATGTTATTTTTTAATATTTTTTTCAGTGTTATTTCATCAAGTCTCTTTTACTGTGCTAGAATCCCAAAAAACTCAAGTAACGAGGAAGAGTGGAAGCAAAGAAAAACAAAGTCAAAAGGCACAAAAACAGCTTTAATTTGTACAACAACTTATTAAAGAAAGAAAAGGCAGTTTTCTCTTCTTTCGAAGCCTTCGGTCATTTTACATTGCTTCATAGGTCTCAAAAGCATATTGTATTGTACGCACCTCGACTATCTTAAAAAAAAAAAAAAAAAAAAAAACAAAACTTAGATAACTGATAGTATTAAATTAACGAGCTAATTAATCATATAACTGATAGTATTAAATTAACGAGCTAATTAATCATTCTTTAATTAACCATGTTGTTAATATTAGACCTTCGTATAATCTTATGGGAGTTTTAAATTAATTGTTTTATTATAAAGTCCGATGACCTTTTCTTTTAGAAAAATATAACTATCCTGGGACCTGCACTTTGTTGAGCCTTTTTTTCATAAAAAAAATAATATTCATGTCATATGCTAGTTTTAAAAAATAAAAGAAATCTGCTTTTAAATTATATATCTAACGAGATGAAATAAGTTGATTTTATTTTAATTAAATGATGATGAAAAAAAATAACAACAATAAATGGATTATTTAAAAAAAACCCGAAATGATGACAATAACTTGAAAAATATATATTTTAAAAAAAAACGACAAATGATGCACCTCAATTTATAATTCATTCAATAAATATAACACGATGAAATGAGATAAAAAAATAATCTAAAAAAATTGGCCAAAACAATTTCTATCTCAATCACAACAAAATCCCAAAGGACAATACAATTCAAGTGTGAGTAACTTTGGAAGTCAACATATGGATCAAGTTAAATCAGTTATTACTCTCCGCAGTGGTAAGGTTATTGAAAAACTCATTCTTGAACATTGCAAAAAAGATGATAGGTCAATCTCTAAGGGTAAGGAAGATGTTGAACTTGAACATTGTAAAAAAAAAGACTGATTCCCCGCAATCACTTCCATTTTCTCATGCCATGACCAAACAAAGAAAAGTCAATCACAACTCTAAAATCTTTGAAACTTTCAAACAGGTAAGGATTAATATACTTTTGTTGGTTGCTATTAAACAAATATCTTCTTATGCTAAATTTTTAAAAGATCTCTACACTATGAAGAGAAAACTGAATGTGAAAAAAAAAAAATTAGTCGAACAAATAAGTGTTATTCTTCAAAACAATAATGCTTTGAAATATAAAAACCATGGTTATCCTATAATTTCTTGATTTATTAGAGAATATGAAATTAAAAGAGTTTTACTTGATCTTGGAGCTAGTGTGAATTTATTTTCATATTCAATCTTTCAGAGTTTCAATTTAGATGAGTTAAAACCAACTTCTGTAACTATTCTACTTGCTGATAGATTTGTAAAAGTACTTAGAGAAATAATTGAAAATGTGTTAGTATAAGTTGATAAATTCATTTATCATGTGGATTTTATGTGGATTTTATTGTCTTGAATATACAACCTGTTGAAGCATGTAATTATTTTATTGTCTTGGATACACAACCTGTTGAAGCATATAATTATTTTATTATCTTGGATACACAACTTGTCTTGCAACTTCTAATGCATTGATTAATTGTAGGAATGAATTGATCAAGCTATCATTTGAAAACATGACATTGGAGATGAATATTTTCAACGTTTGCAAGTAACCTAGAGATGATAATAATTTACAGGAAGTAGATCTTATTGAAGAATTAGTTTATCATCAATTTGAATCTACCTTGAGTAAAACTGAGTTTGATGAATCTGAAAAATTGCAAATGATTTATTCTCACGAAGAAATCAAGGATAAGAAAGGCACCGACAATGTTGTCGCAGATTATTTATCAAAATTGACAATGAATTTGATATTTGATATCCCCCCAATCGATAATTACTTTCCTGACGAATCCTTACTTTCTTAGTCTAATGCCTTGGTTTGCTAATTTTGTTAATTTTCTTGCTCTAGGATATTTGCCAGCTCATTGAAGTACCCAAGACAAAAAAAAGCCAGACATTGTTCAGTGTTTAGCTCATATCTCGAGTTCTAGAAGTCCAAATGACCTTATTCTTATTTTGTTGAAAAGCTGAGATAATTTCCTAGAACTTTAATGAAGATTATTTGTTTAAATTCTAATACTAGTAATGACATTTTTTTACAGACAAAAAGATAATGATTGTTACTAAGTCAAAAGGTGGCCAACCACCAAGGCCAATAGAGGATAGAAATTGGTGAGTTTTAAACTAGTTTGTTGGGTTTGGGTGTATATGAGAAAGGAAATGTTCCTCGAACAAAGGAGATCAAAGTTGATGCCTCGATGAGATGATCCTTTTCAAATCATAGAAAGGATTAATGATAATGCCTACAAAGTGGATCTACCAAGTGAGTATAGTGTTAGTATTACATTCAATGTTGCTAATTTTTCTTTGTTTGATGTAGGCGATGATTCGAGGTCGAATCCTTTTGAGGAGAGAGGGGATGATGTGATTCAAGCACCAAAGGATCCATTGGAGGTTCCGATTAGTCTAATTACAAGGCTTAAAATTAAGAGGTTTAAAAAGGTTTTCAATGAACTTTTTCAAGATATGTGGGTTAAGGTAGAATTCAAGAGGATATTAAATAATAAGAAGCAAGTTGTGATTCATCTTATTCATGTTCAAGAGGGGCATGTTGCTTTAAAGATATCACTTCTATCATTTGATATACCTCAATCGCCCCCCTTTATGAAAATTTATCAGTTGTCTCGCCTTTATTATTCATCAATTTTTAGGCAAAAGATTAGGCTAGAAATCTTACTAAAACCATGGTATTTTGCCTGGATTTGGGGGAGTGAGCCAAAGGTTTGAAAATTGGATTTTGAACAAACATGGTTTCGAAGGGAGGCTGTTCGGGAGTGCATTTGGCATGAATTCTAGAGTGGATTCAAGGGTTTAAATTGAGATCCTTTGCTCCATAATTGCAGCTGAAATGTTGGAGCGCATGTTACTTGTGTTTTTGCGCTGTCAATAGGATTAATTAGAATTGAAAATTAAGCTTGAAGATAGCATGAGATTCAACCATTTTCTACCCAGAAAATCTTCAGATTTAAGGAATAAAACGACGTTGTTTGCTTTGAATCTTCATAGCATGTTCTTCCCCAGCTAAAATGCACCGTTTCACTTAATGCAAAAACGACATCGGTTTGGCCTCAATTAGAATTATTTTTCCCAATTAAAATCATGTCAGACTTCACCTTCATTCCTATAGTTAAACGCATTTTGTGATTTGGTCCGTTCACTTCCAATCCTCTTATTTGCGGTCAATTGTCTACTATTTCTCTTAATTTGTTTCAATTTTAAACCTTAACCGAATTACAATGTGCCCTCTAATGTTTCCATTTCTCTCGTATCAGTCCTTATCTCTTCAATTCTTCATTTTAAAACTAAATTGACTTTCAATCCCAATTTGTTTCTTCAATCAAACTCTTAATTGATTTCTAATTTGACTATTTGTTTGAACTTAGTGAAATTAAATCAAGTTAACCATTTTTCTCAATTTCCTCTTCATTTCAAACTCCTAAAATTACTAATAAAATTAAGTCCAAATGATAAGTACATCACCATAAATTATGAAATGATAGGCTTAATTTGCATGGAATTGAACTTCTATAGCAGAAAATTATCTCTCTTGATTGAATTAAAAGAGTGTCGTTCAGAACTTCAGATAAGAAATTACAAAGAGAAGTCATTTCCTTTATATATACACTTAGTTTTGTTAATATTGAGATCGTATCTGAAAGTTAAAAATAATATAAATATAAATCTCACACCATTGTCCTTGGTGGCCCGTTTGGATGGAACTGGAATTTCTGATTCTTCTACTGGCATTCCATTTCTACATCACATGTTGATGTTAGTAATCATTTTTTTTTTATTTGGATCTAGTTTCTTGTTACTATGAGATTTTATGCCCTCTCTCTAATTATTTGGTTGGTTTGTGTTCTTAGCAATTTTCTTCGCATGGGTTTTTTGATATGCATGTGAGGGCAACTGTTGATATTCACATTGATGATCAATCACACTAACGAAGATGTTGATCTTGCTATCGGAACTGTATGTCATTGTTCATTATCTTTCCTCTCTTTTTTATTTTTATTTATTTATTCCTTTTTCTCGTATCGCATATTACATCTTCATTGTTATTATCATCATTGTTGTTGTTACTACTTCATTTCTTATTCTGTATCTTGTATCTTGTAACTGTACAATTCAGCTTGAGTCATCTGTTTTATTTTTATTTTTAAATTGATGTTTGTCAACTGTTTGTAAAAGTGCTAAACCAAGATCCTACTTGGCTTATGAGCTGGTTGCAATAGACAAGAAACCACTCCACTTGACATTAAATTAAATAGATAGCATTATTGGTTTATCAAAAACAAGGGGGGAAAAGAAAAAAAGAAGAAGAAAATATTATTATTTGCAGAGTTGCAGCAAAAAAATTGGTGACTGGAAAAGGATTAGCTTTTCTTAGTAGTACTCCACGTATTAGAATGTCATAGACAGAGATAATAGAATTACTAGTGCTTCATTTCATAAATCTCACTTTAGATGGATGATCTTCCGATACGATATATAATAAATTGTATGACTAAATATAGCTCATTAAAGAAAAGAAAAACAAGTAGCAACAAGCAGTTAAGCACAATAATTCTAAAACATTAGAGAAGGACACAATCTTGATGAGGGACTCCAGCTTCTGTCCTTCACTTTTTCATGAGCCAGAAAAGAAACGTTAAATGATGATGCATGGCCTCTTTCTTCTTCACCCAAAAAGGTCATTGTTGCTCATGATCAGGAAGTAGCTGAAAATGGAGTCAATAACAGGTCTAGTGCCTTGCAGGAAAAATTCTGTACTTGTCACACTAACAAGAACTAATGACAAAAACAAGGTGAAAAGATAAAGGTTAATCATTGTGGTTTAAATACAAGGCAAAATGCTTCATAAGCTTCATAATCATCAAGATGTACATTTTTCTACTTTGTGTCTTTCTGAGCCTAGCTGTGGTGGTTGTTACGTTTTTAAACCACAATCCTACTTGACTTTGGAGTGTGTTCATGGCTATGTTTTGTAATTTTTAATTTGATGGATTATTTTAGCGGTTTATTTCCATGTTTGATTTCTTTTTCTTTGAAAAAAAAACTTCTTTTTGGGTTATTAACTTGTCATCCATCTCCTCCACAAAAATCTTACAATTTGCTTATTTATTGGCTGTTTCAATCTTGACATGCCATTACTTAGTATTGTTTTGTTAATGATGTAAAGCTTGTTAAGCTTGCTGTACAACTAGCATCACTTCTTTTACCCTGATCTTCCTATGTTTTGATATCAAGCTCTTAAATTTTGCCATAATGTTTCCTGATTTTCATCTCTTCATAGACCAACCATGCATCAAAACAAAACTATATGAGTTGGAAATTCATGAAAGCAATAGATATTATATACTTGATTAATATTATATTCCGGATTTTTAATTATGTATATACACACACTGCAGGTATCACGGAGCGGAATGCTAACCAGAACGGAATTGACAACCTTACTAGGGGTTAGCAAGGGGATTTTTTTTTTTTTTTGACAAACATAAGCATGTTTAGGCACTAAACGTTTGACGGTGGCTGGGATTTCTGTTAATTTTTGGGTCTGTTATGGTTAAGTTTTGGAGCTGCTGCTGGGTCTGGTTGCCGTGGCTGGAGTGATTTGGTGAGGAAGGGTGGCTTGGGTTTGAGAGTCAGTCAAGGGCTGTTACAGGTTAGCTTGTGAGGAAAGGACATTGAAAATGAGAAGTGATGAGTTGATTGAGGGGCTGGAATGGTTTGATTTGAAATTGTAATTTTTAGTTTTGAATTGGCAGCTTATGGGCTTAACTAAGAGAGAGGTCTAATGATGAAAAGGGAAAAGCTTGGGCTGCTGTTTTTGGAAGGGTTGCTATGGCAGGAATGGAGAGGATGAAAGTGGGGACAGTGATCACAGTGTGTTTGTGGAATATGGCAGCAAAGAGAGGTTGGACGATGGGGGTTTGATTGTTAATCCATGGAGAGAGGAGAGGCTGTGGATTGCTTGCTAGGTTTGGTGGGCGTGGAAATGTTGGAAAGGGAGGGACTTTCACAGCTCGTTTTGGTTTGTGA
The DNA here is from genome assembly GCF_005239225.2 of Populus alba. Lineage (NCBI taxonomy): Eukaryota > Viridiplantae > Streptophyta > Magnoliopsida > Malpighiales > Salicaceae > Populus > Populus alba. The sequence goes on from NC_133295.1 coordinate 5,417,897, forward strand.
GGGGTGCTGCTGGTGTCTAGTTAAAATAAGTGCAGGCATGTCTCTCTCTTTTTACCCTTCTTTAGTCGAAGAGTATATAACAAAGCAAGGTATTCAAACATCCCTTTTATTTCTCTAATTGTCTTTGATGAGCTGAGTGTGCTTTAATATTCTTCAAGGATTTCCCTAAGAAATTTAAAATCGCAACTCACTGCACCTTCTTGCTTCCTCCAGTGAAAGTTGAGTTGATCTCTTCTCCAACTCGATAGCATGCCTGCTAAGCTCAACTGTGGAAAATGACTGAAGCATTTAGATGTAATCGTCTAGATCAGATTCATCAAAATTTTTCAATGAAATCTACACTTGATGAAGGGGCAAGAGAAGCAGCAGGATGATAACTGGATTCTGCTGGAAACCTAGTGCTAGATTGTCCGGGAGTAAGAGGGACTAAAGGTTTTCCAGATGAGATTATTGGAGGAGCCACAAGCACAGGTGCCAAAGCTGGAAATGAAGAGACAGTTGACTCCTTTATCTTGGGACGCTTTGGTCGAGCAGTCTCCTCTGGATGACTAAGCTTGCCGACTTCAGCTTCAGATTTCCCACAGACATAAACAAGACAAAAATCTAGAGCACCACTGATAGAAGATTCATAGCATTTGATAATGGAGAATGATCTCTTGGCTCCAGAAACCTTAATGCTGTTCATAGTCTACCCGCCATCCTTTGATAATGGAGAATTTCCAACAGATTTGGGAATTTTATTTTCTCTCTACACATCTCAATGAAATGTTTGGACATTCAATGTTTTAAGTATTTTCCTTAACTAGCTGAAGTAAAAATAAAATAAATAAATAAATAAAACATTCCCAAATGATTTCCTTGATTGGACAAATTCATATTTCTTTCTGGATCTAATTAGAAGGTAAATGTAATAAGAATAATAGTTTTTTTCCTTTTTTTAAAAAAGAAAAAAGAATAAAGGGAAAATATAAAATAAATTGGGAAAAACAATATTGTCAAGAATGGGATTCGAACCCATGCCCTTTCGGACCAGTACCTGAAACTGGCGCCTTAGACCAACTCGGCCATCTTGACATTGCTGATTGTCCTCATTATATAAGATTTATCACTAAAGTACTTAGCCAACATAAACCCGAGCCACAAAAAACGAGAAATAATCCTCCATTACCATGAATTTTAGTTCAAACTTCCCCTGTGATAAAAAAAGTTAAAAAATAATGAAATTTAAAATAATTATAATTTTATAAATTATTTTAAATAAAAATATAGAGATAAAATATGATAGATAAAAATCTTTAATTAACAAAATGATAAGATAAAAGAAAATAATAATAAAAAGAATGAAGACCAAAATTTATATAAAAATAAAATCAAATTAAATTTTAAAGCACTAATCATAAAAAAAATAATTCAAAACAAAATATATTGCAGTAAAAAGTTCGAAGCCCAAATTTAATATAATTAACAAATAATAAGATATTTCTAAAATTTTCACAATTTGTTTTTAAAAAATTTCCATCAAAATAAATGGAAAAACTTTTTTTAAAACCAAGTTAAATTTTCTTTTGACTGAGAAGTATTTTTCGTTGATTAATTTTTTTAATAATAAATAAATACAAAAAAAATTTTAAAAAAACTATTTTCCATGAAACAAATGAAGTTTTGGTTAGTTAGTTGTTGGCTAAGGTTTTGTGGTTTTTGAGGCGTGATAACAATTGTTTTTTAAAATATTTTTTTATTTAAAAATATATTATAATAATATTTTTTTTATTTTTTAAAAATATATATATATATATATATATATATATATATATTTTAATGAAACACGGACTCTCGGTACCAAACTTTTATCATTTTTATCACCGTGCTAGGTGTAGGTGTATTGCATTGGAGAGATATGCTTGTGTATGCAATTGAGAATAATTCCAAAGTTACAATTATTGGATAAAGCGGTTACAAAATGCTGTTCTACATTGTCTTCCATGATTAGTGGAATATATCTGTAACATCAACAAGACAGCAAAGAACCGTTGCTTTGAATTTCTGAAGAGCCAATTAATTCACCTCTTCAGTGTACAAAAGCTGCAGCCACCTGCAGCCGGCCAAAAGGCGGAACGTTTTCAACCTAAGTTTGTATTGTAGGAGAAGGAAGAAATGCTGTCATCCACCACAGGCAGCACCGCATCCAGCTGCGCATCCGCCACCGTAAAGGGTCGAATCAGCTTCAGATGTTTTGTCCTTCGATACCCCTTCAGCACAAGAAACGACTATGGCTGAAAGCAGACAAAGGGTTAGCAAAACTGCCCACAAGAGTACTAGACACGAACCGTCAACACCACCACCACCACCATCCACGGCGAGCACCTCTTTCAAAGGCCTCACCATCGATCTCTCAATGCGAAAAAAGACAAGGTGTGGGAAGTGCGAGCTAAGAGCACACAGCACGGAGAGGGAGGGGTACTTATACACTAGGAGTTCTTTGGGATTTTAGCTTTATGTGATTCTCTATGGAAATTACACAAATAGTTGGCAGGCAAACGAAGAGAATCTTGACAAGGAAGAAGATGGTGGGGTCAACACAGCAGCCACTATAAGCCATGAACAATGGTCTTGCATATGCTCCTCCCACTCTTTGCTGGCATTAAAATTATTGGCCTCAAGAACTAGCATCACAGCAAAATAGCCACAGAAATATGAGACAGCTACATCCTCATCGTGCATTCAAAGTGAGGTCTGTGGCCTCCACTTGTCCTCCTGCAAAATGGGCATCAACTTTCACTAGCTACTTCATTGTAATTTATGTATAAAAAGACTTTCAAATTGCCTTTTAGTAATATTGACTAGGGAAGGCTGCAACTACTGGCCTAATTAGTGGAGCCCTGTTCATTTCCAGCTTATTACTAATTAAACCATAAATAAAACAATACTTTTAACTAATAATTGCTTGTGGACGCCAAATGGGTTCATTTCCTCCCATCATCATTGAAATACTGAAAACAATGTTGGATCTTTACATGTATTAGTTGGTTTTCTACATTACCCTACTATTCTAAAACAACTTTGAATATTTTTTTTCCTTTTAATTCTCTCCTTTTTTTAATTTTATTTTTTTCAATTTCATTCTTATATTTTATTTAATAGTCATTTGGGTTACATTTGGATTGACCAAATTGATTGGATCCCTCTGAAAAAACTTTTACATAATTTAATTTTAAACATAGTTAAGGTAAGGAGTTGGGTCAAAAGATTTTTTTTCCTATCAATTGCATCATTTTTTTTTCTTCTTAATTTCATCTTTAAAGCCTTTTTATTGAGTTGCTTTTGAACCAGCTAAGTCGACTGAATCACATTGAGATAACTTTCACCCGGTTTAATTTTAAACTTAAGTTAGACAAGAAGTTGGGTTGAGAGTTTTTTTTTTTTTTTTTTTTTTTTTAATTTCATCGTTTTGTTTTTTAATTTTATTCTTAGACTCTTTTACCGATATGTTATGTTACTTTTAGATCGATTAAATTGATTGGTCATATCAAAATAATTTTTATATGGTTTAATTTCAAATACATGAAAGAATTAGATTGACATATTTCAATATTGATTCGTTTGAGCTAGATTTATTAACAATATTAAATGGTTTTTTTATGACTTTCATATTTTTTATTATATTCAAAAAAGAAAATTAATCCTACCCACAACACACACACATATATAAAAACTAGTGTGACTCTATGGCATCAGTAGAAGCACCATTCTCTTATATCCAAGGGAAGTTGTGAGTAGCACCACTATATCAATCCACAGCAGGATTTGTCATTTTGGAGTTCCAACAAGCTCGTGATCTTTCAGCGTCTGCAAATATTTTTCAAGCACTTTGGAGTTACTATTGCATCAATTAGTGCAATATTTCTCAAGAAATTTGCAGGAATATTATAATTGAATATAGCATTTCAATAGTTGAGATTTCCAAATTCTAATATTTATTTAGTTTTAGTTTTTATTTCTTGTAATTCTATCTCATAAAATCACTTGCAAGGATACACTTCTTGTAACATAGTTTATACAACAAAAAAGATATATCCTATATATATTATACTTGTTGACAACTTGGAAAAAAATTCAACTAAACATTCATTCTTTTCACCTAAATTAATTATTGCTACCGCGAGGGGCAGAGCTAGGAATTTAATTTGGGAGGGTCATATTAGAGAAAATATTTTAGAGGGGGTGAAATTTAAAATTTTTTATTTTTAAGATTAAAGATCTAATTTATTAAAAGAAAAGGGCTAAATTTTTTTTTTCCTTTCATGCCCAATGCCCTGCTAGCTCTCCTAATTTCGCCCCTGAACCGCTATCTAAATTTCAAAACAACAAGCAAAATTATATTACCAAAAAAAAAAGAAGTTATACGAGGTAATAAATACCTTTACAGTTCTCCAGAAAGCAGCAAATATGATACACCGCGAATCACTTTCTCGATTGAACAATTACGAGAAAAAATCAAGAAACATTCTCTGAACCGTGCACCTCTCTTGTATGTTAATCTGAAACGTAACATCATTCTAAGAGATACAGGGCGAAACAACACAATAGGTACTCCCTCGACAAATTCTCTTATTATAATAAAAGAAAAATGATGCGGGGAAATTAGAGTAGATTAAGAGATTTTTTTTTATCATAGATTATAATAATAGTTTTACTTTTAATTTTTTGTATTTTTGTGAAATGTTTTTCTAGCTTTCCCTTTCATTTTATTTATTGCTTTTTCATAAATTTAGCACATTGGGTATGGCTTGGTTGACACACAACCATGCCAAACCCAAGATTTTTTGAGGTAGTAAAAATGCTAGACCTATAAGCACCATAAACCTGACAACCATTTAAGACTCAATCGCCATGAGTCTAACAACCACGATAGACTCAAATGTCTTAGGTCTAACAACCATGTTTGTGTCTTGTATGGTTGTCAAACTCATGTGCGGGTCTGCTAGACTCATGCCTGAGTAAAAAAATTTGAAATTTTTTAAAAGCATGATTGAACTGCAAAAACAAACACTACCTTATCCAAGCAAGATTTTTCATTCATATGTAATAGAACTTAACTGCAAACTTTTTTTTGTTAGTGCAACTTATTTTATAAATTTGTTATATTCGAAGAGGAAATAATGAAAAAAATACTGAGTTCTAAGTGATTTTTTTTCAAGTCTTAAAAAATAAACTTTTTTTTTTTTGCACTATGGATGAAAATATGTATAATGAAACTAAACACATATAAATAATTTTTATTGAAAATTCAAAAAAAAAGAGAAAAAAAAAAGGAGAGAAGATATAATTTCTATTGAAAGAATAAAAAATCCATAAACATAAAAAATAAATTATTTCAATAGGAAGATATGATTTGAATTTTTAGATCTAAAATGTTAAGTTAAAGTTTTGTGATGATTAGTTGTTTATAAATAATTTTTAAACTTGGATTTCTGTTTAGAATATTTTAAGGATAGTTTAAATATATTTTTTTTATAAAAAATAAAAAATATAATTGTCAACATTTTAATTATCATATGCTTAGACTCAAGTCGCTTGGGTCTGGTATGATTGCCAGGCCCAGACACTTGGGTCATGCCAGACCCAGACATTGAGTTAAAAAAAATATATAGTTATGCCCAATAACGTTTGATCTCTTTTATTTTTTTTTAATTTTTTAATTTTAATTAATATCCTCCTTCTTTTTATGTATTTTTTACTTTGCATTATTTTTTAAAAAAATTTTAATTCATACTCTTTCTTATTTTCAAAAATTGTTTAGTCCACTTGCTTTTAAAAAAATTGTAGTTATTTTTTTAATTAGTTTTCAATTTTATAATGTTTTAAAAACATTATTGTAATTTATCTTGAGATTTATTTTTATATTTTATATAAATAAATTATATTTTCATGATGCATTTATAAAAATAAATATTATTTATTCTTAGTAAAAAAAAAATTTAACCTCTAAGATAGAGTAAATAAACACATATTAATTAAAAAGAAAAGTTGAGATTAGATACTTGCATACTCATTTATCCTTTACTTTTAAGAGAAAAATTAGCCTTTTATTTTAGCATGTAATTAATATTAAAAATTCTTTCTCAGTTTATCATTTCATATATTTTTTTTTTATATATTTTTATTAAGCACAAACAACATTTTCTCATTTGTTAGTTTAGAAAAAGCATGGTACCCGAGAACAAAAAAACATAATTTGCACCTTCTTCTCTAACTTTAAAAATTAACTTGAAAACTTACTTACAGAGATGCAAACTAGTAACTCTCCAGGAGACATTAAATATATAAATGAGGATGTTCCAATAAAAAACACAAATAAATGAAGTTCTTTTGAAAGTTGATAAATAGACCAAGGCGTCAAAGATGGATGGCTAGACTAGGAGATTACAGAGAATCATGAACACTTATAAAATAAAATTTTATTGGGCTTAGAGGACCCTTCAATGCTTAGATTAATAAAAATATAAGTTTGGCATACAATGTTTTTGTTCGTAAAGATAGAATCGATAAGATGATAATAGCATACACTAAAGACTCATAATTAGAAATTGCAAAGTTAGAACTTGCCTTACCTCGTGGTTCATGGATGTTTATATAATCATGAACCACACCATCTTGTATGAAAATAAGAATACATTAAAAAAATTATAATATATGATTTAATAGTAATTATTTAAGGTAACAATCCTTAATGGTTGATGGTGCATTATTGAGTAGAAATGATGTTATCAATGGGTTTCCTAGGTATGGCCATCCCTAACATTATTAAAGTGTAATTATGATAGAAGGGTGTGGAAGCATTAATGTGAAATACCATCTATATAGAGAATAGGTGGAGTAACACACGACCAATATTCTCTCTTTCAGTTTTTTGTATGTGAGTATTTTTATAGCTGATTTTATATCTTTAGGTAGACTTGTCCTTTTTTCCAGGTGCTTTGTCTTGTTGGGCTAGGTGGAGACCCTAGACTCATCTTAGAGACTACTAGTTACATGACCCGCGCGATGCTGCGGGTCAATGAATTTTGCATAAAAATATCAAAAAAAATTAAGATCTAAAAGTATGAGGTTATTTTGCAAATCTATATCTAAGAGTCTTGGGTGTGGCTGCAACGCCTAACCCAAGAGTAATATTTATAATAACATTAAACTTGCATGATCCAAGTTTAAGTGGGTCTGACTGCAATACCAGACCCAATAGTCTTGGATGTAGGTCTGGCTGCAAGGTCGTGTCATAAAAGTGTGATAATTAAATAGATTAATTTAAAAGAAAAAAATAAAGAAAAAAAACCAAAAGGAAGAAAAAAATTAATGAAGAAAAAGAAAAAAAAAATCTGAATTAACTGGGTTAACCCTTCAAATCAGGTTAACCCGTCAAACCTTTGATTCGTGTCGTGAAAGTTTGATAACTAAATAGAAAAAAAAAATTGACAGGTTAACACAAAATTAACTGGGCTAACTCGTCAAACCATGTTAACCTGTTTGAACATTAACAAACTAAATTAAACCAAAAAAATTAATTAAAAAGGAAAAAAACAAAAAAAAAAGGCATCAGTCTTTTCACTGTAAACTCCAGTGTGCAGTCCACAGCTAAAGGCATAAAAACAACAAAAAAGCAAAAAGAAAAACTAAAGGCATCAATCGATAACTAAATAGAAAAAAATTTAATATTGATGAACTAAATTAAGTAAAAAAATATTAAATAAAAAGAAACAATAAAAGAAAAAAAACTTATAAAAAGAAAAAAACTAATAAAGAAAAAAAATCTAAATTAACTGAGTTAACCCGTCAAACCTGAGATCCGTGTCATAAAAGTCTGATAACTAAATAGAAAAAAATTTAATATCAACAAACTAAATAAAAAGGAAAAAAAAGAATACATCAGCCTTTTCACCGTGGACTGCACTGTGCAGTCCACCGTGAAAGGCATAAAAAAAGCAAAATAAAAATAAAAATAAAGGCTTCAGCCTTTTTACTGTGAACTGCATACAATATTAAAAGATGAAATCAGAAGAATAAAACTAATGAGGAAAAAGAAAAAAATCTGAATCAATTGGGTTAATCGGCCAAATCAGGTTAACCTATCAAACATGAAATTTGTGTCATGAAAATGTGATAACTAAATATAAAAAAGATTTATTATTAATGAAATAAATTTTAAAAAAGATTAATTAAAAAGGAAAAAGCATAGAGAAAAAAAAACCTATAGGAAGAAAAAAACTAATGAAGAAAAAAAAAACAGTCTGAATAAACTGGGTTAACCCGTCAAATCTAGGATTCGCATCATGAAAGTTTGAAAACTAAATAGAAAAACAAATTAACGGGTTAACCCGTCAAGCCCGGGATACGTGTCATGAAAGTTTGATAATTAAATAGAAAGAAATTTAACATTAAAAAACTAAACTAAATGAAAAAAATTAATCAAAAAGAAAAAAAAGCAAAAAAAAAATTCCGGGTTAACTCGTCAAACCCGGGATTCATGTCATGAAAGTCTGATAACTATAAAAAAAAAATTAACATTAACAAACTAAAGTTAACAAAAAAAATTCATTAAAAGAAAACAAACACAAAAAAAAAGAAAAAAAAAACTCATAAAGGCATAAAAAGCAAAAACAAAAAATCAAAAAAAATATTAAAAAAAAAAAATAACTTAGAGTTTCACTATGGACTGCACAGTGAAACTTTGAATAGTTTTAGTATATGTTATTAATTAAAAAGAAAAAAAAAATTGAGGTTAACTCGTAAAACTCGTGATTCGTGTCATATAAAAAATTAACATTAACAAAAGAAATTAAACAAAAAAAATTCATTAAAAGAAAAAAACACAAAGAAAAAAGAAAAAAAAAACCCATAAAGGCATAGAAAACAGAAAAAAAAAACAAAAAAGAAGAAGGGAAAGATTGCTCAGCATTTCACCGTGGACTTGTACAGTGAAACACTGAGCAGTTTTAGTTTATTGTTAATTAAAAAGAAAAAAAGAAAAAAAAAATTGAGGTTAACTCGTCAAACCCATGATTCGTGTCATATAAAAAAATTAATATTAACAAAAAAAATTAAACAAAAAAAATTCATAAAAAGAAAAAAAACACAAAGAAAAGAGCAAAAAAAAAAAAAACCCATAAAGGCATAGAAAACAGAAAAAAAAAATAACGAAAAAAAAAAGAGAGAGAGAAGACTGCTCAACGTTTCACTGTGGACTTGCACAGTGAAACACTGAGTAGTTTTAGTTTATTGTTAATTAAATAAATGGTCTGTGTTATGTTGCATGTTAAATCAAATTTATCCTAAAATTAAAAAGAAGAAGAAGATGTTGTGGTAATGATAGCATTTTTAAAGGTAAACAAAGGCAACGATAATAAAAAAAAAAAAAAGTAGAAAAAAAAGACAATGACTAGTGGAACAAATTGAACGCTTGCAAATATTATAAAAATATACATTCTAAATATTTTTAACATGTATCAACAATTTTATTTGATAACAAAGAAAAAATTAGATAAGAACAGGATAATCTTATAAAGAGAAACACAAAATTCACAGCTTAATCACCAACAAATTAAACATTGAAGGAAAAATTGAAAAAACATCAATTTTTTAAAAGAAAAAAATATATCTAATTTGATTCAACATGCTGAATCCACAACCCTGTCATAAGATCAAGATAACCTCGTACCAAAGAAATTAAATAAAAAATGAAGGTCAATTCTCAAACAAATTAAATGATAAAAGGAAAAACTAAAAAGAAAAATCAGTTGAAAAACATAAAAAACAGAGTTAGCACAAGTTAACTAAATTAATCCATAACTTGAGACATGAGATCAGGATAACTTCATAGAAATAAAAGCAAGAAAAATCATGAAGATCAAGGCTTAATAACTTAATGCGGAAGGATGAAATTGAAAAAAAAATATATCAATTTTTAAAAAGAACAAAAAAAGAGACTCGAGTCAAATTATGTTAATTTTCAAAACTCATGACTCGGATCATAAGATAAAGATTATCTATAGAAGGCAAAAAAAAAAAAAAAATCACAAGGCAAAATTCTCAATAATCCAAATATTGAGGGATAAAATTGAAGAAGATAAATTAATAAAAGGATTAAAAAATAAATTAAAAAGACATAAAAGAAACTAGAGTCAACTCGAGTTAACTCAATTAATCAACGACCTAGGACATGAGATCGAGATAAATTCATATATAAAAAAGCAAAAAAATCATGAAAATCAAGGCTCAATAACCTAATGTAGAAGGATAAAATTGAAAAAAAAAATTAATTTAAAAAAAATCCTAGAAAAGAGATTGAAGTCAAATTACGTTAATCTTCAAAACCTGTGCTCTGAGTCATGAAACCGAGATTATCCCATACAAGGAAAAAACAAAAACAAAATTAGATATCAAAATCCTCAATCATTCAAATATAGAGGGAAAGAGGTGAAAAAAATCAATTAACAAAAGGATTAAAAAATAAAACATTTAGAAATAAAAATACAGAGGATCAAATCTAATAAAAAAAAGAAAAAAAAATGATGGATGAAAATAAAAAAAATCAAGAAAATAATAAAAAAATAAAAAAAATTATCAAAATAAAAAGGACCAAATTGGATATAAAAATTAAATGAAACCAAATGCTGGAGGATAAAATTGAAAAACCAAATCAACTTTAAAAAACATTTAAAGCAAAATAAATTGTAATAAAAAGAATGGGAATCAAAATTAATTCAAATACAAACTAACATAACACATTTGATTTTTGAAAGGGTAGATGTAAAGCTTGGAGTGAGGAGAGAAAAAAAGAGAGGAAAAGAAAAAAGTTCACCGAAACCCAACAACTACTTCATCATGTACACATATTTGCCCACCATCGTAAAAATGATTTTAGAATGCTTCTAATTCCTTCATGAAAGGTGATATTTAGCTATCAGGAAACACATTATATATTGGCTCCTCAATCAACTTGGTTATAACAAAAAAAACTAGGATGAAGTTATAAAAAAAAACCCTTGAATACTAGTTCAATCATTTGCTTTTAAGGATAATTTAGTCATTATTATGCTTTAAAAAGTGAAAATCTAAAAAAACCCCTAGCTTTCAGTTAAATAAAATTTGTTTTTATGTGTAATTTAGTTATTTTACTATATATGTTTTAAAAATATAAAAAAACTAATTTGTCCCTATCAATATAAAAATGACTAATAAATCCTTGTAAAAATATCATATTAACCCCAATAGCTAATTTCTTATTTTGTTTTCTAGAATAGTAAAATAATCATTATTCTTTTTTAATCCACAATATAATATGTTATGTAAAGTGAAAGAAGGCGCTCTATTACTTATCTTTTTAATTTGATTATGAGCAAATTAGGTAAGGTGAGCTTTTTTTTTTTTTTTTTTTTTTGTGGAGATTGTGTCACCTATCATAGATCTAGTGGAGTGTTGAGTCAAAGAGAAAAGCTGGATAAAAAAAGGTGGGCTTTGAACCCTTGATGCATCCATGACTTATTAGAATGTGGGGTTAGGGCTTACCTCATGTTTTCATGAGCGGTGTAAATCCTTCACCTATCAATATGAAATTTTATTCTTGTTCATATTAACACGTGGAATGAGCTTTGCATGACAAACTTCTCCATGCATAAACTACGCACCTTTTCATTTACTTTAGATTTTTACACATTTGCATCTTTAGTGGCAATAAAATAAAATTTCATCTGCCTTTCTTCTCCTTCAGCGGTCCTCTTGGTATCTTGTTAAGAACATTGGAATCAAACCTTCTATACATTTTCTTAACTTGTCGGGTCAATTTACCAGCGTACCTCTCCACCTCATCCTCATATTTATTATAGAGAAATGGCAGGGTTTGCAAGCAAACAAAACCTTGATACACAAGAAATCAATCCATTAGTCCCATAAGCTCAAAATCATGCATGGATGGGCAAGCGTATGTTTAATATTTAAGCAGGTAGGTAGCTGCCAGCAATCTTACTCACATAGATAAAGGAAATTCAAGAACGTGAAATAGTTTCCAATCACAGATAATACGTAGAGACAAAATATTGCCTGGTAGCAGATGCAGAAAAGAGAAGAGAGATTAGTGTTAGTGTGCTCGGCAATCAAGAATTTATTTCAAAACTAGAGTACTTATCATGGTTATTATTAGCGAATTAATGGTAAATATACCACGAAGAAGAGTGCTGGTTGTTTTCCACATGCAATGTCAACGAAACTTGACAAGGCCTGATTGAATCTTTCATGGAAGGTGAGAGCAAATTCATGGAATGCAGATTTGTCTAAAATACTTCTTGGGATCGCGGGAGGATTCCTGAAAAATAGTTATGTTTCAATCCAAGAGGAATCAGCAAATCTGTGATCGATCAAGAAAACAATCTTTCTGCTATAAGCAAAATCATAATTATGGGAGATTAACAGCTACCAGTTGAAAAATTCTGCGCTGGTGCACCATATGAAGACAATGAGCATTGCTGTGATGGAGATGTGACTGAAGAGAGTCACAAAATTGTACTCAGCAACCTCAAAGAGAAGCCATAATATTGTCATTCCGAAAGAAAGTGCTGCTGACACTTTTTTGTTTTCCCATAGTAACACACCAGCAACTGCAAATCCCAGCAGCAAAGTTTATAAGAAACATGTGCTAATCTTGATTCACTGCAGCTGGAATTCAATCATCATTGTAAAAAGAATAATCCAAATTCTACGGTGCTCCCAAGAAATTAAGAGGCTGCTTGGCAATTAGAAGTAGTAATAAAATGCAAAATTAGCAAACTTTTTGCTATGAAACAATAGAGTAAATGCAACTTGGTTGTGTAATCTAACATGAATTTGTCGACCTACTACAAGCTAGAGTGGACACATAAAAATATACATGCTGTACCTTGTCCTCCTCCTAGAACAGATCGTATTGGTCTCTGCCGCCCAAAAAGCTTTGTCCGAGGCGTTGTTTCATTGTCCGAATCCGAAGAATAAATCGGCATGCTTATTGATTCTTGGAGCTGAAAACGAAACTTTCTTTGTTTGCTCTTCTTTTCTGTGGTCGAACAGGTAAAATAATTAATAAATATGTGTTGATGAAGTTTGCAGAAGATGCTTATTTATAGGTACGCATGATAGAAGTGGTTCTAAGCTTAGCGGTAAAGTAAGGTGGACATAAACAAGTAAGGTATGGCTTGGAGCTTAATTGGCCTTGAAGGTTTCTTTGCATGGAAGCTACTCCTATTAACAAAGGGAAGTTTTTTTTTTTTTTTTTCCATCATGTTACTAGAATCTGCTATAACTCGCAAAGAAGAATATCAGTTTTTGGCTGCAAGGGCATTCAGCTCGTATTAAGAGAAAACCCAAAACAAATGGGAAAAGTGCTTTAGAAATGTCTTGATTTACTTAGATTGAAATAAAAATGTACTATTTTATTATTTTTTTTTGGGTAAAAATAACTGTTTATCAAACATCTTTTTATATCATCCATTGGTCATTTTATATTTTATTAGAGTTATCTCGTTTTTTTACATTAAAAAAAAACTTATGTATGGGAAAAATACTTTAGAAAAGTCTTGATTTACTATGGATTGAAATAGTAAAATTATTATTTTATTTTAAAAAAAAAAAAACTAAATTGTATATTAGGGGTATGTGATCGAGTCTTTTCATATGGTTCATCAATCATTTTAGATTTGATTGGAGGCATCTCGGTTTTTTTATGTTTTTTCTCACAATACAATCACTTAATTACCCTTAAAAATAAAAAATTATTAATCTTGGGTCTAGAGGCTTTTTCATATTTTTAATTTTTTAAGAATGGTCAAATGGCTTGAAAACTATTAAAAGATGAATTTTCTTGAGCTTACGTTCAGGGGCATTGTTGTATTTTCATATGGATATTTTTGTTATTATGAGGTTAGTTTAGAGGTAATTTTATAATTTTATAAATCTAAATATTATTAAAAAAAAGTTGTTGATATGTATGTTACACACATCAATATTTAGACCGCCCCTTATGCCCTTTGAGCAATGCGTGTGAGGCTATCTTCTGATAAAACATCACATTTCATGGTGATAATTGAATCGTCATGGCTCCTTTCCGTGAAGAGGCAACGCATGTGGCCAATGACAATTCAGTTTAGCACTAGTGACCTCCTTGACTTTCATGTTTGCCCCTTCAAAATATCAAATTAGCCTTTCAATTTGTTATTAATTTAGATTTGTTTTTTTTTTAAATTACTATTTATTTTGTTTGGAATAATTTATAAATTTGAAATTGTTTCTCAATTTCATCTCCTTTCAATTTTTTTATTTTTCAAGTTTGGTTCTCATTCTTTTAATTACTATATGTTTTATTTGATATAATTTTTAAAATTAAAATTTTTACAATTTCATCCTCCTTAAGTATTTTTCCTATCAAATTCGATCCTTATTCTTTTGATTATAATTTTTTTCACTTTGAATTTTTTTTTTTATGATCGCATCATTCAACATTAAATTAATTGGAAATTAAGCTTTTTGATTGAGTTTTAGTTTAGGATTTCACGGGTTGTGAATTTTAGAGATTAATTCGGATTTAGGAGATTCACTTGTTTTTTTTTTTTTCTCCTTTTTTTAAGCTCATGTTTTTTTTTAAGTTTTAGACTTCAATATTTATTTAATTAGAGATTGAACTGTGTTATTTTTATTTGTTTGTTTCTATAGAATGTTTTTCTAATTTTAATAATCTCTCATGTTATCTCGGTTATTGTTATTTGTCATTTTTTATTGAATTTACTTTGACATATCTTTTAAATTGATTTTTTTTATTTAATCCTTCAACATTATATTAGTTGAAAATTAAATTTCTTTTCTAATTCTATCCTTTTTGATATTAGATTTTGTAATTTTCGTTAATTTTTTTTCTATTCATTTATTCTAGTCTCATCACTTATATTGCGGCTTTGATGGGTTAGTCTAGAGCGACTCAGGGTTTTTAAGATTGTTTTTTAAGATTTTTTTTTTTACATTTTATCATTCGATATCGAGTTGTTCTTGAATTAAACTTCATAATCTTTTTTAATTTGTTTTCTATTGAGTTACCTTATTTACTAGATCCAAGTCATTTACTAGATTCAAATCACATATGATTGGCTTGCCTGGTTTATTAGTTATTTTTAATTTTTTTCTATTGGCTGATATGTCTTGCATATTTCAAATGATTTATTAGGTTAACTAATATCATTTTTTTTTTTTGTCTTGGTGACTTTTTTTTGCAAGTTTCTATAATTTTTTATTTATTTAAATTAGTTCATGAACTGTTTTTATTTATTTATTTATTTATTACGTGATTAGATTATATTTAATTTTTTTTTTTCTCAATTGAATCTACAATGCAAGTCATATTTTCTTTTTTCTATTGGCTGTAGCGTTTTCTTTCTAACCAATAAAAAAAACACCGGCGCGGGCCTAAAGGCCCTAAACAATTGCCGAAACATTTTATAGCCTAACCAAAGCTTATCAAAGAGCACCTGCATTCCTAGATTCTGTATGATGGATCTCAATATGAACAAAAAAATCGCAAATAATAAAATTGAATTCATACCTCATGCCATTGTTTTTTCTTAATTCCTTTGAGCTTAGAAGGTCGGTCCATGGAATCTTGAACGAACTATATCATGGGATAATCCTCTCTTTTCTAATTCATTTCTATAAGAACAATTTAATCTTTAATTGGGTATAATACGATGCTAATTTATTAAATTGAGAGGTAACATCAAGGAATCGAAAACTTGAAGGACTAAAGTGAAATGATTTCTAAACAATAAACACTTAAGAAAATTTTATGCAACAGAACAGAAAATTAAAACAAACAGATGAACCAACGACAAAAAGAAGGAACAAAGATAGAGCAGCAAGCAGCAAAAAATAAGGTTTCTTGAATTAAAAAAAAAAAAAACCACCAACTCAGCTTTCTCTTCAACATCAAACACTTTGAAGTTTGAACAGCAATGGTTGATCCTCCTATTCGTCTTTCAAAATCTAATCAAAACCTCCCAAAATCTGCAAATGCTTTCAATTGGGTCTCTCTGTCTCTCTCTCAGAACTCCTCCAAAACCTCTAAAACCCTCTAAAACCCCTAAACCCATTCGCAAGCTTTATGCAACTAAAGCAATGGCTGGATCAAACCCCAAAAAATTTTCAACCTTTGAGTTTAGGGATTTGATGGAGACTTTTGCGGTAGATGTTAAGAGGGCAGAAAATAGGCCATTGAATGTGCCATTGATTGCACCTTTTACAATAGCTTCATCAAGGCTTGACAAAGTGGAGAACGTGGCAATTAGGATTGAATTGAGTGATGGTTGTGTGGGGTGGGGTGAGGCACCGATATTGCCATTTGTTACTGCAGAGGATCAGTCCACTGCTATGATTAAGGCTAGAGAGGCTTGTGAGTTGCTGAAGAACAGTTCATCGATGAAGTTGGGCTTGGTTTTGGAGAGAGTTTCTGAGATTCTTCCCGGACATGAGTTTGCTTCTGTGAGTAGAATTCAGGGTTTTAGTTGTTTTTTCTCTTGGGTATTTGGGATTTGAACTACTTGTGCTTTTTTTTATTTATATTTTTTATCATTGGTTATTTATGGTTTTGTTAATTTGGTGACTGCTTGTTTTATTGAGTCTTTTAATTATGATGTGGACTCTATGGTTTCCTGATTTTTTTTTTTTTTTATGTTGGGTTTATGTGATGTCTTTGTTAATCTATGAAAAAAAAAAAAAAAATTTAAAATACAAATATGTGGTTAAATTGAGACTAAATAATGCTAGGTTATTGGTGAAACTTCCCGAGTATTTTTATGGACATTCCATATCTGAAATAATCATCTCCTTGTGCTGAAAATTCCCAACATTTGAGAAAAGTTATAGAGGCTGGAACTGTAGTACATGAGGAGCATAATTAATGATACCTGTGTACTCGTATTAAGTTTGGTTAAACATCCAACGGATATGTGAAGCATGTCTGCAAATTACACTTGATAACAGTCTGGTAGAAACTGTCATTTCTGTTTTATCTGCTAGAACCTTCATTTTTAAGATAAAAGGGATTTCTACTGATTATTGAACTTTCTTCTGCAATTGAAGGTTAGAGCAGGAGTCGAGATGGCATTGATTGATGCAGTGGCTAAAAGCATCAATGTACCTTTATGGATATTATTTGGTGGAGCTTCTGATAGCATAACAACTGATATAACAGTTCAGTTCACTTCTCGGTGATTATACCTTAATAGATGCTTATTCTTTTGGCTATTAATGATTTCACCAATGTCCTTTCTTCCTTTTATAATACATTTCACTTCTAAAGCCATTTTGAGCTCATCTGAAAAGTGGGGAAGGGAGTGTTAAGTCTCCTGTTCCTGATTCTCTGGTTTACTTGATGTGTTGTGAAAGGGAGTGGTTTTTGTTGTTTTGGTGTGTGCAATACAGATCTTTGCTGCATCATGTCCATTTTGGAGCACATGCCAAATAGACTTGTACTGCAATTTGTGGCTTTGGCATGCTTAATGCATTTGCTATGAAATGTGGGCTTATACATATTACATATATGCAGATTCCAATTGTATCTTCTGCAGAAGCTGCTGAATTGGCTTCAAAGTATCAGAAACAAGGATTCCAAACTTTAAAGTTGAAGGTGGGAAAGAACCTTAGGAAGGACATAGAAGTTCTTCAAGCTATACGTGTGGTCCATCCTGATTGCTTATTTATCCTGGATGCTAATGAGGGTTATAAACCAGAGGAAGCTATTGAAGTTCTTGAAGAATTGCACAGTAATTACTTAGTGATGTTGACTTCTGTATGCTAGCTTATCAACTAACTAGATAAGAAGAGGAGATTATTGGATTATATCTGAACTCCCCCCTCACATATATAATTACAATTCATCTAATTTCAATTTCAAGAATTTAGGTTTCTCTGATTGGTGAAACTAATTTATATTATCTTGTTTCTTTCAGAAATGGGGGTAACTCCCATTCTTTTTGAACAACCAGTTCATAGAGATGATTGGGAAGGTCTTGGTCATGTTACTCATATTGCAAAAGGCAAATATGGGGTATCTGTTGCAGCTGATGAGAGTTGTCGTAGCTTAGTTGATGCAAAGAGAATAATAAAAGGAAATCTTGCAGATGTCATTAACATTAAGCTTGCTAAAGTTGGTGTTGTTGGGGGACTTGAAATTATTGAGGAGGCAAGGACATCAGGATTGGATCTGATGATTGGTGGAATGGTTGAGACCAGACTAGCCATGGGCTTTGCTGGTCATCTTGCTGCTGGCTTTGGCTGTTTCAAGTGAGAAATATGTGGTTATGATCCTTTGTTGAAAAAATTTACATATTAGTTTATTTTTTCCGAGCGACCATCTCTTCTGCTTCTTATTTTAGTTGCATGAGACTCAATTTTAAATACTTTCTTTTTGGTTGATTGAATTCCAAAACCTTTTATGAAGGTTCATTGATTTGGACACACCCCTTTTACTGTCAGAAGATCCTGTCCTTGAGGGTTATGAAGGTACCTAACTTTTCAACTACATATGTGAATCATTTTGGTTTCTATGTTATGCTTTTAATTGCTTGAAATTAATGTTTTTGATGGTGCTTTAATTTTTTTTCTTTTGATTTGTTCAGTATCGGGTGCTGTTTACAAATTCACAGATGCTCAAGGGCATGCTGGTTTCCTTGACTGGGACAATGTTTTGTGGTAAGTTTTATATTACCATCTTGACCCTCCAATTCACCTGAACAAAAGTGACATACTTTATCACTAATATTTAGAATGTTTTATACTTTGGAATATCAGTGAATCACATTATCATCCAGATAATGTTAAGAGGATGACGGTCAGTTATCTTTGTGTCCAATTTTACAGTTGTCTCTAATATTGCTGTGTTACATATCAGCTTTTGGCGAAATCTATCAAAATATGGATAGTTTTAGTTCCTTCAATGAAATTCTCTTAGAAGCAAGTGCCAGGTATATGATATAGATTCCTACACCACCTATTATCAACGAGCATGATTACTGGAAAATCAGCTAATTGGTTTCTCCTAAAATTAAAGAAATCTTCAATAAAACAACAAACAGCTTGGTATTGTAAACTAGATTCTCTAAAGTTTGCAATGCCAAAATTACATTTTTTTTTTGTTGATTTCTTTGGCATATAAAATTGCCTTCTCTTGAGTTGCATGTTGCCTTTTCTCACAGAGGCATTATTGCCTCAGCAAGAAAATGCTTGTGTGTGTATGCTTCGGGAAGCATCATAAGCTTTCAGGGATCATAATGCTAGTTATTGTATGTAAGGGCAAGCATTCTGTTAATTCATTTCAACTTTGAGTTATATGATTCATTTCGAAAATTTCTGTATTGTTCATTTACAGAACTGGACCAAACACTGGGAAAGAGAACTTAAATTGTCTGAGCAGTTTGGTATTCAGTTTCTCTTGATAGCACAAAAAGTTATTTGAATACTTCTCACATCGGCCCTTGAATAGAATGAGTCATTTCCATGACTTTCTTTGCAGATATGTTACTTTGTTGCTTAACGGACAAATTGCAGAGAGAAAATTACATTTCAGAAAGAAAATGAAAAAGCCTGTGTTACACCTTCAGATTGCGATTTATGACTAATTTCCTTGGCTGTCTTTCGTCCTTTCGGGGGTTGGGATTAAAACGTGTAATTATCATTCTACTTCAAACCAAGATTCGTATTGTTGTTATTTAGAACTTAATCTAAATCAGGCATACAACTACTTATCAAATACATGGAACAACTTATGCATTACTTTCAAAATAGAAAATTTCCTAATATTAGTCTACTTGTAATAGAGCCTTAAGCTCATAATAATACCATTAAATGGAGTGATTTATTCTTCTGGAAAAAAAATATCCATTTCTTGCAAGTTGCCGTCCTTGTTATTGGCATATCAAACCATATAACATGAGGGATGAAGTGGAATTTTCATTTCTTTCTACGTGAACAGACCGAGAATAGACATTAGATTTTTTGAGTGCTAACCAAAGAGAACTGTAGAAAATAGAAGGGAACCGCATACGTAGTATAATTCCTTAAACTTAAAATCTACCTTCAAGGATGGTGATGGAGCAAATAATTTCACTAAATGAAAGGAAGGTGGAGGTACACATACAAAAGAGGTTCTCTCTCAGAATTCCAAACCCCACATATAACTAAATTTGCAAATTCTCTTTACTAGCTCTTCTGGTACAAAATGTTTTCCATCACTTTATGAGCCACTCTTCCAGAACAGAATTTCTGCTTTCTACCCTTTCATACTTGCAAGGTCATATGCTTGCTAAAACATAATATTTGTCAGTCTGTAGATGAGCTGTGCAAAAAGTTTCATGGATAGCTGGTAAAATTTCACTTCACATTCTAATGCATTTTTTATCCTTGAGCAAACCAAACATGCAGAAGAAATCCCGTCAAGTAATAGTAATGGATGGTGGGTGATTAGTTGAGCAAACTAAACGCGAGTAGTCCATTTCAACTGATTTCTAGTACATACCTCGTCCGAATAATTACAAGAGTTGACTCTTTTATGGATGTCATTTTTTTGTCCATTTTCATGTGTATTTACTCTTATACTCTATGCATGCATATCACGCACAATTTGGTCATTGTCTCGTACTCTTTATGTTGTGGTGTTGGGGTTGTATTGGGGACCAGAAGCTGTACATGTTCTCTATGAATTCTCATGTGTTTGTGAGAAAAAATGTTCCTTCTTCCAGAAAAAATGGTTTGTTGCCAAACACTTAAAACTAAGATTTAGTGATTAGTGACTGAAAACTAGTGACCACACAGCAACCCTTAATAGAAACTCGGTCAAGGCCCTAGAGAATAGGAAATTCCATGATTTTTGCAGTTGACAACTGTAAAATCTGTGGTATTTGTTAAAGTAAGCAAATCATTGTGAAATCCTTATCCTTATTCAGTAGAAATTTTTGACTGAAGTTAGAAATGATATAAAGAGCTTTAGTGAACAGTGAACAAGCAAGCATGAAGATTTAAAGGTGAATGAGTTATGATTTTTAAGGACCCACGTAATGATTTCAAGCACTCTGATCCTTGACTCTGAGTGGACCTCATAATCCAAGTAGGACTGGCGAGGATTCATTAACACTCATCTGTCACTCTTTTACTCTTATACATGGTAATAGTATCATAATACTCCACTATAGAATTGAACGGGATAATTAAAATTTTTCAGCATGCTTAGATATGATGACAAGTTGATAAAGCTTTTTGTCTTCTTTAAACCAGTCTTTATATGATATGCTATGGAGAAGGCAAATTTACTAACTTGGCAGGATACATCATGTTTACTTTAACCCCAATGCATTAACCTAATGTTTAACTATGGGAGGAGGGTGTGTTCATTTGCCACCGAGACTTGATTAATGATTGGCCAAATATGTTTTTAATATCGTTTTTGTTCAGATGGCTGTTTAACATCTTCCGAGCATGATCTTGTGGGGTGAGAAGTTTAAGTTTGGATTTTGCTCGGGAAATTTTTTTCTACAAGTGGGCTTGACTCCATGTGTTGAGGTTGAAGCTATTGTCTCTCACTCTTTCATTTTTTTTCTCTGAAGAAGGATTAAGCATGCTTACCAAGACATAAAAGAAGGAAGACTGCCTTGGCCATGCCAATGTCTTGCACAACTCCGAGTGACAACTGATGAGCCTGGTAAGCGGGTGATTAGTGCAGTGAATACTTGTTCAACCACTGCATTTAACCTAAATGTTTAGTGATTTGCTAATAAAAGGTTCAAGTGTCTGTGATATACCTAATGAATTATTAAGCAATTATTGTTATTACACATGTTCAGAAGGATGAGTTTCTGAATACACCTCTCCCCTTGTGGTTGGTGTGATCTTCTTAGGTGAAAAGATATTTGATTGGCACTGCAAGCTAACATCCTTTTCTACAGATGGGTTCGATTGAGATATGTAGAACTTAACCAGGTGCTAGCCCTCCAACATTTTAGGGTTTGTAAGTGGTCGCAATCACATATAAGGTTGATTGCAATATATTCGGAAGGGGTTTGGTGAATCATTTTTCTTTAGTAATTGCAAAAGATTTGCTTTGTCCTGTACCCGAAACATAGAAAACCCTTTATTCGTTTCAAGAAATCTGTGATGAATCAGGTGCGTCTCAAATAAAAAGATAGCTCAGTGGCAAAAGCAGGCGCCTACCAAGGCCCAAGAGCGCATGCTTTAGGCTTACTAATTTGCACTCCTTTTACGAAACATCGTGATTCTTCTTGTTGACAAATTCCTACGACAATAGTTTACATCTTGGAATTTAGTTTAGACTAGCTACTAGCTATGGACTGTGTAACACTATTGGTTTTGCAAATGTTTTTTTTTTTAAAAAAAAAAAATTGTGATTTGAGCGTTGATTGGGTTTTAATTTTATTTTAATTAGGCATTTAGAAAAAAGACAGTATAGCATATGGACAAAACTAAAAAAAAAAAAATAGAGATTGTGATAACTGGTGGATTTTTATTTCTTTTTAAAAGGGGATAAATGATGTAGCATGATTTTCAATTTATTAAATATGAAAAGATAAAATTGAGTGAAAAAAGTATCTAAAAAATCAATTTGAGTTAACTCGAGTTAGTATAATAAACTTGTAACCTTATTAATCAGGGTTAAGTTAACCTGAGTTATCTTGCTAAATTAGTAGTTTAGTTCATGAGATCAGGATAACATGAAAAAAAAATGATAAAAATAAAAAGCTCATAATAAATAAATAAATGTCAACTTCTGTTAACTATTTAAACTCATGACTTAGATTATTAGACCAGAAGTATTCAATCTGAAAAACCATGAAATCTAATTCTCAATTAATTAAATGTTGAAGGATAAAATTGAAAAAGAATTTCAATTATACAAAACATTTTAAAAAGTAGCAATTCAAAAAATAATGATCAAAACTAAAATGCCAAATAGATTTTATTTTTAATTGAAAGATGAAATTGAAAAGAAAAATCATTTTAAAAAATTAAAATAAAATGAGGATCAAAATTAAAATAAGAAATACAAACAAAATTTTCATTTAAGGGTGAAATTGAAAAGAAAATTAAATCCAACAAAAGGCCTAAAAAAATCAAAATAATAATGACCAAATTAAAAAAAAAATAGATGACAAATTGAGATTGAAGGATACAATTAAAAATAAATAAAACTTATAAAAAAGAGCCAAGAACAAAAAATTAAAATAAAAAGAATAAGGACCAAGTTGAAATACCAATAACAAAGATGATTAAGCTGTAATTTTCAAGGGGGAGAGAGAAGAAAAAGAAGTAAGGCCCACTGACGATAAGCCACCTCATCATTGTCAACATGTGTTGTACTATCAGGAAGAGGTCATATTGATGCTTCTAATGACACAACAGAAGAACATTTTTGGCTGTCGAGAGGCATCACATGCAAAACTCCAATTGCATATACACCTCCCACTTGTTGGTGTTGTCGACCTTTAGGTCATATATTATCATTTCATGTATTTTGATGATAACAATTAAATGAAAATGGATTAATAATATGCTTAGATGAGATTAAGTTTAAATAGTTCTATGTGAAGATCACATCAACATGCATAAGGAATTGAATGAAGAAATTCATCAACAAGTCCAAGATGCAAAGTAAGTGAAGACTTAGCTTTTAAGGATTCATTTTAATGCTTATTAAGACCACACAATGCAGTACTTTAGGTAAGGTGCGCTAGGGATATTCATACATTTCCTAGTTACAGCCAGTCCATTATCCTAGAATTTCTGATAAGACCAATATATCCGGGTCTCCTAATAACCTTGAACCAAATAACTAGATGGTAACTTCTTGACCTTCACGTCGCGCATCAACATGCAATAATGTTAATAAAAGTGTTCAACATTTAATTCTTAATGATAAGACACCTATGAAGGACTACAATGAAGAGATAAACAAAGATCAACCAAGCACAAACCATCAACAAGAAATGATAAATAACTCTTTTATGCCACCAAAAGAGTTAAGGTATATAAGCTCTCATCCTCTCAAATTAATTATTGGTAATTCTTTTAAAGGAACTAAAACTAGAGTATCTCCTATGAACATTAACGAGTATTGTGCATTTGTTTCACATATAGGGACCACATCCTTCAAAAAAGTAAAAAAAAAAAAAAATGTAAATAGAAACACAATGGGAAAAAAAAAATTTAGCCTTGTAAGATCAGCTAAACCAATTTGAAATGAATGACATATGGGAGCTAGTTTGTAGGCCTAAAAATCAATCCATCATAGAAACACAATGGGTTTTGAGGAATTAAGTTGATGAACATGAACCATAATGAGAAAAAAAGTTAGACTAGTCGCAACAAGTTATATTAAATCAAGAAGATGGTATTGATTATGAAAAAACCTTTGTCCCTGTGGATAAACTAGAATCAATAAGAATACTTTTAGCTTTTACATGTCATATTAATTTTACACCTTTTCAAATGGATGTAAAAAGCACATTTTAAATGGTTTTATCATAGAAGATATATTGATTGTAAAAATATATATTGATAATATTATATTTGGTGCTACTAATACATCTTTTTATAAGGAATTTGTAAAATACATGCAAGATGAATTTAAAATGAGCATGATTAAGGAATTAAATTTCTTCATTGGATTGCAAATCAAACAAATAAAGGATAACATATTCATCAACTAAGGCAAGTACATTAAGAATCTACTAAAAAGATTTATGATGGAACATGTCAAGGAAGCCGACACACCCATGAGACCATCAACAAAGCTTGATATGGATGAAAATGATAAAAATATAAACATCACCAAATATAAAGGTATGATTGGTTAACTATTATATTTAATCGCTAGTAGACCCGATATTATGTTTAGTGTTTGTCTATAGGCATGTTTTCAAGCATGTCCAAAGGAATCCCATAGTAGTGTAGTAAAACAAACTTTTCGATATTTGCATGATACAATCGACTTGAGGTTGTGGTATCCAAAAGAATGTGATTTGGATTTAATTATCTATTTAGATATGGATATTGCGGGATGTAAAATTGATAGAAAAAATATTAGTGGAACATATTATTTTATAGGATTATCACTAGTATTTTGAGCTAGCAGGAAACAAAACTCAGTAGTCCTATCAACAACTGAAGCAGAATGTATTGCAATGGGTAGTTGTTGTACTCAGATTTTATAGATGAGACATACCTTAGAAGACTTCAAATTTAATTTTGACCATGTTTCTATTATGTGTGATAACATAAGTGCTATAAGTCTATCTGAAAACCCTATACAAAATCCACATTGCATGCATAAATATGATTGATATACATTTAATCGGTTCAAGTTTTACCGGGTTTGAAACTATCAAAACTAGTTTTTAAGCTGGACCGGTCAATTGCTTTAGCATATCAAATAAACCGGTTGATCGTTGTTCATTCATAATGAACACTTAAGAATTTTATAAGAACCGGTCAATTGAATGATATAGTTATTTGAACTAGTTGATTGCTTTAACCTCATAGTCGTTAGAATATATACATATATACATATATATATATATATTTCCAAAAGAAATTATATATTTATAGTCGTTAGAATGCCTATGAGGATATATATAGAAGTTATTTCAAACAAAAAAATCATGCACAGTTGATACTTGGTATTTGACATTCAAAACTAAAATTTAACGAACAAATTGAAAAAAAAGAAAAGAACAGTGAATTCACGATAAAATACCAGAGGAAACACGTTATTGTATAGTTATCTGACCACAAGGTTTAGAGTTTCACTAGCTTTGATACCTACGCGATGCCTCGAGTCATTTTTTTTGTATAAAAAATATTTTAAAAAATAAAAATAAAAAAATCTTGGGTTTTTCTACAAAGTTACACCTAAGAATCTTGAGTTTGGTTGCAACGCCTGGCCTAAGAATAATATTTATAATATTAATAATAAAATTAAACTTGCATGATCCAAGTTTAAGTGAGCCTGAATGTAACATCAGACCCAAGAATATTGGATGTGGGTCTAGCTTTAAGGTCGTGTCATAAAAGTGTGATAATTATATAGATTAATTAAAAAAAACAAAGAAAAAAATCAACAAAAAGGAAAAAACCTAATGAAGAAAAAGAAAAAGAAAAAGAAATTGAATTAATTGGGTTAACCCTTTAAACCAGGTTATCTCGTAAAATCTCCGATTTGCGTCGTGAAAGTTTGATAACTAAATAGTAAAAAAAATGACGGGTTTACCCAGAATTAACCGGGTTAACCCATCAAACCAAGTTAACCCGTCAAGCCCAGGATACGTGTCATGAAAATTAACTTTAACAAACTAAACTAAATGAAAAAAATAACTCGTCAAATCAGGTTAATCCATCAAATCCAAGATTCGTATCATGAAAATATGATAACTAAATAAAAAAAATTTAACATATAAAAATAAATCAAACAAAAAAAAAATCATTAAAAAAATTAAAAAAAAAAACAAAAGAAAAAAACAGTCATATAATATAATACAATATAATAATAATTATAATGAAAAAACATGGGGAAAGCTAAAGTTAAAGCTAAATTCTCAACCAACTCAATATTAAAAAAATAAATTTAACAAAGATAATTGAAAAAATAAACATGTGGGGGAAAGACTGTAGCCAAACAAAAATCATGCAAGGGAAACACTATAGTAATCCATAGTGTTTTTGTTTTCTTTTTGAAAAAAGCTACAAAGCTAAGTTCTCAACCAGCTTAATATAGAAAAAAAACCGAGATTCGTGTAATGAAAATATGATAACTAAATTAAAATTTTTTTCACATTAACAAACGAAATTAAACAAAAAAATTCATTAAAAAAAAAAACACAAAGAAAAAAGCAAAAAAAAAAAACCCATGGGCAAAACAAAAAAAAAAGTTAAAAAATAAAAGTCAAGTGTTAAAAAAAAAAACTGCTATAATAAAAAAAGCATTAAAAAAAAGGAAAAGCCAAAAAAAAAAAAAAAAAAAAACACAGCTTCAGCTACAGTGAATTTCCTACGCGTTTTAGTATATTACTTAATATAACAATAATTATTGAAATTCCTATTTGAAGGTAGGTGGCAAACTGCAATGAAATCTCTTCTCACATTTTGAATGCTGTTTTGGATAGGAATCAAGTTAGCCGATCTTTTTCAAATAACCCATGCATAACAACAGGCATGGGCACGAAGCAACTTTCTGCCATGCTACAAAAAAAAAAAAAAAACAGCTTTCTGCTATAATAAGCTTATATGATGAAGTGTGAAAACAAGAATCATAGTCATTATTAGATAAAAAAATAATGATTACTTGTATATAAAATCCAAGTCAAATCACTAATGATGAGAACATGCGGCAGCATAGGGAGAAATATATATATATATATATATATATATATAGGGTATATTACTCACTTACCATATTTTAGAAGGAAAAATAGGAGACATATAAGCTATCCAAAACTCTCAGCTTGACATTTTATAGTATATGCTAATCCTTTAATTAATCTATGCTATGCCGAAAATAAGATTTGAAGTTAATTTCGAATGAAAAAAAAAGGGTGTCAATTTTATATTTGCATTTTAATGATTTTTTTTTAATTGAGAAACAAGAAAATGTTTATGTTCAATAAAATAAATTACAAAAATATATAAACCGATATATCAAAAGTGTTACCAACTCTAATTAAATACTAATGTGAAAGGTTAATATTTTTAGTAAAAGCAAATAATAGGTAGATGTATATGTAAATATTTAACTTTAGCTATTCTTTTTATTAAATATATTTTTATTTATTTTATCTCAGAGGTTAATTCTGGTTGCTAAGAATAAATGATTTTTATTTTTATAAATACATCATGTATATATAATTTATTTATATAAAATATAAAAGCAAAAAAAATTAAAGATAAATTAGAATAATCTCTTTGAAGTATTATAAAACTTGAAAAATAATTAAAAAAAATAATTACTATTTCAAAAAAAAAAAAAGAAGAACTAAACAATTTGAAAGATAAGAGAAAGGATATTAATTGAAATTTAAATAAAAATATTAATCAAAAGTTAAAAAAAGAGGTTGGGAATGCAACCTACATGATAATGCGATGTTCGCTTCTACTCTAGTTCTTTTATTTTAATGGATAACATATTGTATGCCACTATTGACGTCCTATTGTGCATCATATTCTTATTACCTTTGGTGTCTATAAAATTAGGGTTTGGATCTTAGAACATGAAAAATTTATTTTTTTTAACTTATTTTCACTTTAAAACACCTAAAAAGCATTATTAAAATCTTAACAAACACTCATTTCCATCCCCACAACAATCTCTAATCTCTTTAAAAAATGAAAATCAAACAAATCTATTTTTTTTAAGGACCATGATCTACCTTTTCTAGTAAGATCAGGGGTAACACCATTTCTATTGAATTTTTCTTGAAAATAAAAACTTATTGACGACAAGATTACTTTTTTATGGTTGAAATGTCTCTTTCCGAACACTTTCTCTCTCCTCTCTCAACATTAGAGATTAAAACATAAAGTAAATAAAATTTAAAATTGAAATGTGAAATGCTAAAATATCATGGATCAAACAATAGAAAATTGAAACTTTAAGGATCAAATTAAAGTTTTTAGATATCCACCTTGCACTTTTATTACCACCTTTTTGGCATTGCCATGATCTATATTTCTTTTTATTATTGGTATATGTGACTAGTTATCATAATAGATCAAGCTTTACCTATTATAATTTTTCTTTTCTAATAAGTTTTTCTAGCACAAAGGTAGCCATAACTTTTGTTACTCTTGGGAATAAATCATTATTAACTTTTATTTTTTTAATCTAAAAAACAAATGTGACCAACATTCAATGCCTTCTAAATCTAGTTTCTAAAGACAATGTAGTTATTAATGTCATGTCTCCCTAAGTCATGTTACTTGTAATACTTACTCACATTATATGGTTGCCAAATAACTTGATTTTCCCCTCAAAACGTTAGCCAGTCAAAGATTTCTTCAATTTTGTTAATGTCGAAAAAGTATCCCATCTTATTAGTGACCACCTTGATAGCTTTTACTTCTATGTTACTAGATTTGTTAGCTTTTTTTAAATTTGGATTGAGTTTTAGGTTGGAATTAATAATAACTATACTCTATTTATTATCCATCACATAAAATAACTAAATAAAAATTTATACATTCGGATTGGTTGGCATCGATGTGCATCACATTTTGAAAAAATTGCCATCCCAATTCATGAATAACGTCAACAATAAAATGAACGGTTAATGGCAGTCCCCATGACCACTACACATGGAAGTCGCCACCCAGAGAAGCAAATCGAAAACACAGTAGCATAAATTAAAATCTACGTTTCAAGATTGAAATCGAAAGAAACTCAAATCATAATTTTCGATAAATCCAAACTTTGATTGATTGTCTTTAATTCAATGACTTTAAAATCAAAGACCCAAAAGTGTTAATGATTTTGAGGTGAAGAAATAATCAGAATCATAACATCAGTCTCATCCTGCAAGTTCACGGTGGTGATTCTGGTTTCAATCATCAAGAATGAGTTATGACTCATCTACAATCGACGCCATAGCTACCTTAGCTTACAATGAGACAACCTCTGGACAGATTCAAAGTTTCCCTTTTGAGCTCTCTTGTGTTTGTGAAATTATCACTCTTGGTACTTCTCTTGTTAGTTAGGTTTGGTAGGTGTTGTTTTTTAAATTGTTATTTTTTAAAAAAATACATTAAATTTAATTTTTCGAAACGATTTAAAAACTTAAAAAAATATAATTTAAAATAAAAAAAATTAAATTTTAACCAACTTTTATTTACACCCAAATCCTTAATAAGTGCGCACTCAATTCTCGAAACTTTATATGGGTTTCTCTTCTTCATGGTGTGATATTTAATTCATCAATATTTCTCTGTACTTTATATATATGAGCATATGCAAGCAGAAAGAAATGTTATTCTAATATAAATTGAAAGAATGAAATTGTAATTATAAAATTTGGATAATCGAAATGAAAAAAATTGCAATGTTCATATAAAGAACACAATAAGTGAGGAGGATTAAGGCATAAATTAATTAGAATGAAGTGTCCCTTCTCTCCAAATATTTTGGTAATATATTTAGAAGAACTTTATCATTATATCATTATATTAAGCTAGAATATAAGTTTAATAAAGACCAACAAAAGAGAATTGCCATTACCAAATTCATGTTGAAATGAGAATTTAGGATAATTTTATAAATTGTTCAACAAACCATTGGCGATTACCTAAGTGCCCATGACTTGAACCCAAATATATGCTTACATATAATTAATGCCAGCACCACCGAAAGCTGTGTGATGGAAGTGGGCACCAAGCAATTAATTGCAATTAAAAGGGCATATATGGAATTGCCTCATGATTTTATTAGATAGGTCCACGATCACGCTTGAATGATTCGAAGGATATAGATTTCCATCATGCAGAAAGTGGGCAACTCAAATAAACAGAGGAAAGTTGATCTCACCCACTCCCTAGCTTCTTGAAATACAGGAGACTAGAATCTCACGCTCTCTCACGAGCGAACAAATAAACATAAATAAAAAACTTTAGTTTTTTTACATTTAAAAAAAACACCAATAGCATAAGAAATTTTTTGCATTGCTATGCTATTAAACCGGGACAAAAAAATAAATCTTGAAATCCATTGAGTTGGATCTTTACTTAACTCGAGTTTTCAATCAAATTATATAGGAGTTAACTCGATGTGAATTGATTTATTTAATAGGTTCATAAAAAACCCGAATTACCGGTTTTTATTTTAAAAAACTAATGTTTAATGATGAAATTAGAAAGAAAAACAATAAGAAAAAAAATAAAAGAGGATGTCGGATAACATCAACTTTTCAAACTCATAACCCATGTTATTAGAGAGGAAATATCATATATGAAAAAATAGTGAAACTCAGTCCCCAACATATCTAACATTGAATGACGAATTATAACTATTGTTACTATCAATATTAATATTACTATTATTATCTTTGTTACTATTATTGCTATTACTATTACTATTATTATAGCTATTACTATTACTACTATTATTATTACATAATATCATCATCATAATCAAAATTACTATTAATAGCATTGATATTATTATTATCATTGTTGTTGTTGTTGTTATTATCATTATTATTATTTTGATTATTATTAATTTATTATTATTAATATTATTTCTATTGTTACTATCATCATCATAATTATTGATATCATAACAACTATCACCATCATAATAAACTATTATTATTACTATTACTATAATTATTATTACTATTATCATTAATATCACTATTACTATCATCATCATCATTATCAACTTCACCATCATCACCACTACCACTACTATCATTGCTAATATTACTATCTTAATAAACTATTATTATTATTATTATTATCCTACTAATATTATTATTTGTTACTATTATTGTTACAACTATTACTATTATTATTTCTATTATTAGTATTATTATTGGTTTCATTACTACTACTACTACTAGTAGTATAACCTACAACACACACACACACATAAACACACACGTAAGGAAAAAGAAAAAAAATAACCAATAATATTTATAAATAAATATTTCAGCTCCACAACATGCAAGTAATAAAATAAAAACTTGTAATAAAGCAACTTTTAAATAAAAAAAATATTTAAATTATGCAAGATAAAATCAATAATCATTTTATTCACGAAATGTACCATATACAAAAATAGTATCATATGAATAATACTTTTACTAAATAAGTTCCCATGAATTATTGAAGGGGTCACAAACAACCCCGTTGAAAACCCAATCTTCTTAGACTTATATATCATGTCTTCCACTTCTTCTAATCAAGATTTGGTTATGCCAATCAATGTTACTTTGAGAAGTATTACTTTGATAGTGAGGACCTCACCATCATTTTCTATGGTGCATAGTGAGAAGCCTGAAAAGTTCAATGGATTTAACTTTTAAAGGTGGAAACAAAAAATGTTATTTTATTTAACTGTCTTGAACCTGGCAAAGTTCTTGATTGAGAAAACACCAAAATCATCAAAAAATGAATCTGGCTCTACTACTATGGTGACCGTGGATGCATGGAATCATATCGATTTCATATGCAATAACTACATCTTAAATGGGTTGAAAAGTACATTACATGATGTATATAGTTCAATCAAGAGTGCAAAAGTACAACGAAAAGCTTTAAACAAAAAATACGAGGCTGAAGATGCTGATATGAAGAAATTTATAGTTGATAAATTTCTAGATTTCATTATGGTTAATTCAACGACCTTAATGAACCAAATTAAAGAGTTTCAACTCATCTTGCATGGTATACATGCTGAAGGTATGTCTCTAAGTAAGTCCTTTCAAGTAGTTGCAATAATTAAAAGATATTCATTATCTTGAGAAGACTTCAAGAACTATTTTAAGTATAAGCAGAAGAAGATGAAAATTGAAGACCTTGTTTTAAGATTAAGGATAGAAGATGACAATAAGTTATTCGATAGGAGAAATAACTCTTCTAGTTCCCTAAAAGAAAATGTTATGGAACAAGTGATAAGGTCACACAATAAAAATCAACAGAAGTTTGCTGTGAAAGGTAAAATAATTGCTAAGAAGTTCAATGGTAAGTGCTTTATCTGTAAAAAGATAGAACATTTGGCCAAAGATTGCAAGAATAAAGGTAAGCAAGGAAACCATACAAAAAGATTGCTCAAGCTAATGCCACTGAGATTGATCACTTTACTAATGAAGTTTCAAAAATGAATTTGTTTGTGTTGTTTCTGAAGTCAACCTTATCAATAATCCTAAACAGTGGTGGGTTGACACTAGTTCTATAAGACATGTATGCTTTAAGAAGAAGATGTTTTCCACTAAAAAAATAGATGAAGAAAACCTATACATGGGGAACTCATTAACCTTTAAGGTACTGGGTGTTGAAAATGTCATACTGAAGATGATCTTTGGAAAGCTTCTCACCCTTAACAATGTATTGTAAGTTGCTGACATTATGAAAAACTTAGTTTCTAGCTTATTACTTAGCAAATGTATTTTTAAGATGGTTTTTTAGAGTGATAAATTTATAATCTTTTTAAAAATAACATGTTTTTATGAAAGAGGTATCTGTTTTATGATCTCTTTAAAATGAATGTAATGATCATTGTAACCAATAATAAAAACAACAATAAGAATACCTCTTCTTCTTATTTGCTTGAGTCTTGTGATGTGTGTCATAACACTATTGATAAATATAAAACTAGACTTATTATTAAGGTTTTTAGACAATAAAAAGGCATGGATTATTTTGACACACATATTCACTTATTTCAAGAATAACTTCCATACAAATATTAATAGATATTTTAGCTATTAAAAATCATGAAATACATCAAATGGATGTAAAAATAGCTTTCTTACATGGTGACCTTGAAGATGAGGTTTATATGGAACAACCTAAAGGGTTTGTTGTCGATCAATAAGATGGACAAGAAAACAAAGTCTTTAAGCTTGTCAAATCATTATATAATTTAAAAAAAAAAACATCTAAACAATGGCATGAAAAGTTTGACAATGTTATGTTGTCAAATGAATTCACAATCAACGAAGTTGATAAATGTGTTTATGTGGAAAACACATATAGACTATGTTATTGTATGTTTCTTTGTGGATGATATGCCAATTTTAGGCAGTAATGATCACATGATTAAGACTACTAAAAAAATGTTAATTAATAAGTTTGACATGAAAAACTTAGGTGATGCAAATGTCATAATAGAAATAAATTTTTTTTCTAATATCTAATGGAATGGTGATTAGTACTTAAAAGTGCATATTTATCAAGGTTTTATATCATCATTTTGCACTTAAAGTATCAATAACTCCTTAACTAAAGCATGTTTTATAATAACAAGTCTAATACTATAAAATGCCCTAATATATGGTAATGTTCATCTTAAATGTAGGTCTATCACATAAATCAAAGGATTGATTGATGAATTCCACTACTGAAATTTATGAAGATAAAGAGAGGCTGAAACTTAGAAAAGAGATGTTGGTGCAGTCCAAACTGGAACACTATTCGGTAATTAGGTCATATATCGATTTCTAGATGTCCAAATGACCTCAAATGTTTACACAAATTCAGTAAGACATAAGCCTACAACTTTCATGTTTTCATCAAGATCTAAGAAGGCCGTTTTCAAGTCCAAATTATAGCAACAACAGAGAAGTTCGAATCTGTTCTGCAGCTCAAACACTGTTCAGTGTTTGGCCCATATCTGGAGTTCTAAAAGTCCAAATGACCTCCATTTTTTTTTTTCTGGAAAGCTGAGTCAATTTCCTACAACTTTCATGTTTTCCAGTGGACCCAGTTAGGATGGTAGCATTTTTGTTTTATTTAGACAAGAAGATAAGGATTTTCACCAAGTCAAAAGTTGGCCACCCACTCAACAATTAGTCATCAAATCAATAATTCTGAATTTTGGCCTATAAAAGGAGGCATTTGCCATGCATTTGGGGGCTTGGTTGTTCAGATCAAGTTCATGCTCTTTATTTCTCTCTTTATATTTTTTGTAATTCTTAAGTTTTGCTTTCATTAATTTCTTATTTATGCTTTTCATTTCCTTTCCTTTCCTTAGTTAACTTGTATCTTATTTATGTTATTGTTTTATTTATTTATGTTTCTCTTCTTCATTATGTTTAGCTAAGTTTATTATGTCAATGTGAAAAGGTTACACTAATGGTGTAAAAATAAGTATGGTGTAAACTCAACATGGACCTTAATGTTTAATATTAACATGTCTTATCTTTTTATCTTACTAATTCTTAATACCTTGCTTGTTAAATGATTAATCTAGATTTGTATTGTATAACACTTGGTACAACAAATGCTTGGCACTCTCATAGCCCAACTATATGGTATTACCTACACCTGGGCTATAAAAGAAACTTGATTTGTTGTTAACATCAGTTAACATCATAAATTCCTGACAATATTTAAAAGTTTGGTTTTATGTAAATAAGATAATTAATATGATCATGTTAATAATTTATAATGAGCTATTAATGAGAAATCATCCGATTGAAACCTCCTTTATGTGTGGTTTTCAATTGAATAATAAGAGTTTATACTATACTTGTTTGAAATACCATTAGTGGATCCTCTAACCTTGACATTTGTTTTTATCATTGTTTAATCCTTACATTAATCTTTCATCTCAAAGTTCTCATTAATTTCTTCATCTTCTTCTTTTATTATTATTATTATTACTACTACTACTTCTACTATTACTACTACTACTACTATTATTATTACTAATAATATTATTACTATTACTACTACTATTATTATTATTTACATTCTGTTTATATTATATAATATATCTCTTTGATCTTTTCATAAACTCGGTATATAGGCTGGAAACCTGTGACCCGATCTTTTAGATCATTCTCAGGTATAACAACGCCACATAATGAGTATTATTACTATTACTATTACTATTGTTGTTGTTGTTGTTATTGTTGTCTTGTTATTTATAATTTATACAATTAACATCTCTGTGGTTCGACCCTGGTCTTGCCGGGTTATTTATTACTTCGACACTCCTACACGCCACATACTGAGTATTATTACTATTACTATTGTTATTGTTGTTGTTGTCTTGTTATTTATAATTTATACAATTAACATTTCTGTGGTTCGACCCCGGTCTTGCCGGGTTATTTATTACTTCGACACTCCTACACTTGGGAGAAGACATCAATCTTTTGGTCGTGTCAAATGGTATTGTCTCAATTTTATTATGTTGAGAAACTTCTCAAGAAATTTTCTAAAAATAACAATAGCATTATCAAAACACTAATTGATATAAGTGTATATTAGTCTAAGAATAGAGGTAAGAAAATAAACCAACTAGAATATTCTCGAATAATTAGAAGCCTAATATATGTTATGAACTGCACAAGGTCTAATGTTGCTTACTTAGTTAGTAAACTTAGTAGATTTACAAGTGATCTAAGTATAGATCAATGAATGGCAATAAAAAAGGTATTCATGTATTTAAGGTAAACCTTTGACGATAAGCTACATTATATTGGTTACCTAACAATACTAGAAGATTATAATGATGGTAGTAGATATTCGATAGTAAGAATTCAGAATCCTATAATAGATAAGTTTTCACACTAGGTGGAGTAGGTGTGTTATGAAAATCCTCTAAAAAAACATGTATCACTAGATTCATGATAAAATCATAGCTTATTACTCTTGATAAAGTTGGAGGGAAGTCGAATGAATTTGAAGTTTCTTAGAGGATATTCCATGTTGGCCAAAACTAGTGTTAGCTATTTGTATCATTTGTGATGGTTAATCAGCAATTGAAAGGGCACAAAGTAATATATATAATGAGAAGTCTAAACATATACATTCTAGACATAATAACATTAAGCATTTGCTCTTAAATAACATTATTTCCATTAACTATATAAATTCAAATGAAAATATTGTGGATCCATTAACCAAAGCATTGTCGAGAGAGCTTGTGTATATAATTAATTAAAGGGAATGAACTTAAAGCCTTTAAGAGATGAAGGAGTACAATAATGGTAACCATACCTAATTAATTGGAGATTTTAAGATCTAGGTTCAAATAAAAAATTAAGTCATATAATATTCTCTGTAGCATTAGAAAATTATTATTTCATGTTTATTCCTATGATAAAATAAATGATAACTGCAACATGATAAAGGGTGATCTGAGCTCTTAATGATTTTCATATCTTGGTACACTAAATTGAGTATAACAACATATTCATAATGAAATATCACATATATGAGTGAGAAATGTGATTGTTTCCTTGAGAATTTTGATAAAAGTTTAATTCTCTAAAGAACTCATGAATCCAATAGTTGTTCTAAGCAAAATAAACACAATAGTGATAACCAAATGAAATATTTAGGTAAAGAACTATATGAGTGCTATTTTCTTGGTTTACACAAAAGATTGAATAGTTTAAGACATCGTATTCACTATTTAGCTTAATAAATCTGATAGTATTTCTTTAAGAAATGCTCAAAATCAAAAGCTACCTATCCTAATGTAGTAATCTACCAAATCAATATCTCTTAATAAATAAGTTATTTTTAAACTGGTGAGATAATTTCCATTCATGTAAGGGATTATTGGAATCTTGTTTTAAATAAACAAATTATAGATGAATGAGAAATTAGTCTCCAAGAACCTTTGGTTTTCTCACTCAAAGAACTCTTAGATTTTCTAGATTTAATTTTTGATATATGGTGGCAATTCAATAATTGATAATGGTAAGAATTAATTCTTAGTAATTCTTCAACCTTTTAGTTTCTAAAATTTACTATAAAAGAGGGTGAATGAAGAGTTTCTATAATTATTTTTGTGTTGAAAGCATGCTTGTCATTAGTTATGTTTTTAAATGCTTATAAATTTAAACTCGTATAAACTCTAGGTTTCTTTAAAAAACTTTCTTATGTTTATCATGCCTTTTCATGATAAACCAAATATCATTTTTCACTAGTCTAGCATATATATATATATAGCTGGTTTTACAAATAAAACTGCTTGTAAAGCCTCTAAATAAGTTTGACATGATATTTTTGAATATCTATATGATGCACCTAAAATTATTGCATTACAACCCCCCACAAGACCATCATTACCATAAAGTAATATAATTTTATTTGATGAGAAATTATTAGGTATAAATATAGGAACTATCTTGAAAATTATCCATATCTTTTACATTTACATGAAACAGAAGAATACACTTTTGATAAAATAATTTCTCTTATTTGATAACATGTTTGATCTCTAATTGTTAAAAAAATAATGATAAAGAATAAAAGTTTTCTTAGATGCTACTCAAGAATGTTGAAGCCGACTCTAAAACTCTAGGGTACAGCTAGTATAATGAGGGCAAAATTAATATAACAAGATTTATAATTTTTTCTTCTAATCTACCATATATGATATGTAAATACAATTTGAGTTAAAAGTTTGAAATTAAACACAAGATATATATAAACTAACCTTTTTACGAGAAAAGAGACCAAGAGCAATTCTCAATTGAATCATAACTATAAAATTAATATCATCTTCATCCTGTATTTATCATTTTATTTTTGTTGGTCTTTGTATCTATCAAATATAATTATATAAATTTTTTTAAAAAATATAAGTTAAAACAAAATATTATTTATGGCTGATAATTTTTTTGAAATAAAATAAAATTAAAAAAATTCTTATATATTTATTTTAATTATTCTTATTGATTTTTTAATGGAATAGAAACAATTCCATTTGCTAACTAAACAGAATCAGTCAAGATTCTATTTGAAGCAAGAAACAGGAGACATAAGATTTCGAATCACACCATGAATATCAATAGTTTTATGAAAAAAAAAAAAAAATCAAATTCAATCCCATCACAGAAGTGCTATAAAAAATCTACTTGTAAAAAAACTTTGTTGAAATCACTGG
Source organism: Populus alba (assembly GCF_005239225.2). Classification (NCBI taxonomy): domain Eukaryota; kingdom Viridiplantae; phylum Streptophyta; class Magnoliopsida; order Malpighiales; family Salicaceae; genus Populus; species Populus alba. The sequence goes on from NC_133295.1 coordinate 5,456,571, forward strand.
AGAGAAGTAAAAGGGAAAAGTTAACTTGCATTAGATTTAAAAAAATCCAAACTTGAATTGAAGTCAGATGTTGTTGCTTAGGAAGAAGTAGCTTTAATTGAAGGATTTAGGTCAGGGAAAATTAGGGAAAACAGGAGAGGAAGGGAATTTTTATTTTTTTTTTGGCTAGTGTCTGAAGTGGGATTTTTATCCCTAATGGAAAAACGAGGTTATTTTCCTATGAAAAGGAAAAAAAAAAAGAAAAAAAGAGAGAGCTTTTAAAATTTCGAGATTTTTACAGGGGCTGGGCCTCCACTAGGCTCCTGGCTGCCTCAACTACAACCCACAGTAAGGAAAACTGCAGAAATAGATATATATGAGAAAAGCAAGAATTGCATCTTGAATATCCTCTTCAAATGTTCACATTAAAGTTCTGAGAAATGGGAAAGTTTTGATAGAAAATGCTCTGTTTTGTTGTATCTTTGTCAAGGACAACACTTGTATATGATGAGGCTTCCCTTTCTTCTGTACTTGCTTTACTTTCATCAAAAGAAAATCCTGATGCGAAATTTAACCAAGTATGGGGCCATCAAGAGGTCCTCAGCAATTTTTCTCCTTCTTTCTTTTTCCCTTACTTTACTTAATTTTGACCATTGAATCAATGCTCCATTTTGGACCTAATTTCTCTTGGAAATTATATCCTGGAAAAATAAAAGACGAGGCAAATAACACCTCACTATCCATGCAACCCTTTGAAATAATTGATTGAAATCATTGCATTGCCATGCGAGATACTGTAATGTATTATTGGATGGATGCCCCACTTTCTCTTCTTTTTTTCTTGGAAATAATCATGAGGCTAATACTGTGCGCATTTAACCAAAGTGCAAAGAAATGTTCTTGATCATGGGCTCCAATGAAAAGAAAAATTAAAAATAGGTTGGACTTTTCCGGAATAATCCAAGCATTTGTTCACGCCAGAAACCCCACACACAAATACACATTTTCTATGTTTATACAAGGTGGATTTGCGACTTGACAAATGACAATGGTCATGGTGGACCCTAAACTTGAGTTTTTTTTTTTTTTCTTTTCATATTGTTTGGTAGCTAGACCAGTAGTGAAGAACAGGAAAATACCTATTGCACTTCATTGTTTAATCATTTTATACTTCCTTTTCCTCCTCTGTTCCTCTATAAATCGAGAGGGTTGCCAAGCCAAATGCACTGCACACCCCTCAAATCTCTCTGGCTCACTCACTCAAGCACGCACATACCTAGTATTGTGTATTCAGCCATTTGTTTTTGGTTCAAGTGAAAATGAGGACATCTTGTATGGTAGTTTGCACTCTTTTGGTACTACTTCTGGCTAAAGAACATGCCAAAGTGGATGCTGTGACATGCAGCCCAGCACAGCTGAGCTCTTGTGTGAGTGCAATCACATCTTCTACTCCACCAACTAACCTATGCTGCAGCAAGATCAAGGAACAGAAGCCTTGCCTTTGCCAGTACCTCAAGAACCCAAAACTTCAGAAGTTTATCAACACTCCAAATGCCAGGAAAGTTGCTAGCACCTGTGGAACTCCCTTCCCCAAATGCTAAATGATAAGGATTTTCTTCTCAGTTTCTCTGTATCCTGAATGAATCATGTAGGTTACTGCATGATTAGAAGGGTGGTGTGGAGGCTTGAGAGTCGGTGCTTAATTTATCTTTAAATCTGCAGGTGTGGTATAATATGTGTATGGTGGTACTAGTAGTAGAGCACTAGTTAATGGAAATAATGTTGGGGTCATGGTCACATGTCACCAATTTCTGTCTCTGGTGTGGTTTATTGTATACTACTGGTAATTTAGAAGGCATTTTCTGTAATATTTTACAATTTGAAATCTATGCTGGATCATTAGCTCATCACAACATGTCTGACGACTCCAGACTCCCTCCCTCCCTCTCTCTCTCTCTCTCTCTCTCTCACTCCCTCACACGCACAACATAATCATATTTTTAGAGCAGTTTAGTCAGCAGGCAAGGTGCTTAATTTTGAGATAGCAAGTACAAGAAAATACGACATATAATTTTTCATGCGTCAAGGGAATGCCAAAACAGTAGAGCTTCTTGGCTAGCATTGATTAATTTAACTGCATTTCTTTCTATTCTGTCTTTAGAAGGTTAATCAATCACAATAAAACTAAACGAACGAATTCCTTTTTATTGAAATATGAAGATCCCAGAACATCATCATCCATAGTGCTCTCAATTGATTACACCATCATGAAAAAAGAATCTAGAATGCTTGGAGAGAAACTCCAAAATTCCTTTAAATGTACAGAATGGAAATACTTACAAACGAACAAAAAGAGAGTTTCTCACAAATGTAGAAGGTTTGAAATTTGGTTCCAGCCCGTCATCCATGGTCTCTTATCTGTTGGCAGTGCAAAATTGAGTTCAAACATCTCCTTTGACATGTTTCCTCCTTCGCAGAACCCTACAAGTTTTGCCACTATGTCAGCACTCTCCTGTATATGCTTGGCATCATGAGGATCTGTCCACAGTTTATTAACAAACTGTAGCCTCCTCTGCTTCCCATCAAGGGGGACATTCCATTTGATGTATAATTCGTCTCTCTCTTCAGCTGTCAGACGTGAGGTCAATCTTTTTGCAAGGAACTCCTTTTCACGTTTCAATGCTCTAATACTGCAAGACAATATGAGACAATAATTGTAAATATTCAATGATCTTGAAGATAAAGAAAGAAGGGAAATGCCAGTTCTAGTAAAATTGGCGAGAGAGAGAGAACCTTGATGACAGAGATAGTGTAGGCTCATCTCCAAAATGAGCTGGGCTTGCATTGCCAAGTTCTGCCAAATGCTGCTGCAACCAAGTCAAGCGTCTTAGCTCCACTTCCATGTATATTTGATCAGCAGGGTCGCCCTTGAATAACAAATAAAACTGTGTCCTGTGGATTATCGATACATAGCACATATCCCACAACTCAATGATCAGCTGCCTTTGCTCCCTAAAAGTCACATGCCACGAAACTTGGGGCTGCTCTGGCTCATTTATATTTTCTTCCTCCTCTATAGTATATCCAGCTGCTTCATTTGCTTCCAGCTCAAGGACCTAAATGAATCACAATTGCAGATGATTTAAATTTCAATACTTTGTATGAAATCAGAAAAACTGGCCGTGATATAATTTCTATATATATGCAAATGAAAAGAACTGGTTGGTGCACTGAAAAAGAAAAATCAAAGCAGATGATAGAATTAACGATTATACCTGGCAAACAAGTAGCTGCTTTTGGTATTGCAATTTGGCCACACGTTCTTTGAGTTCGGTCACGTAAGTTCTTATGCTTCTAACATTCTCCTCTGCTGCATTCTGAAACATTTTCTGCATTTTCTTCATGTTCACTGAACTTGAGCGCCGATAGCCACCAGGTGTCCCTTCCTTTGATGAGATGTCCCCTCCTTCTTCAATCTTTGTAGGAGTCTCTTTCTCAGACTCTGACAGGGTCTCGCTGACTACAATGTCATCATTATTCGGAGCTCTATTTTCAATCTCACTTTCCAAAACTTGCCGAGAAGTTGATAGCGGGGAGCAAGGAGACCTTATAAAATTTTGCCTGTTGGTGCCATTACTTGAAGCCAAAGGAAGTATCTTTTTCTTCTTCTGTTGATTCTTAGCTTTTGAAGCTGCTTCACAGTTTGATTGTGGATTATTGTTTGGAAGAGACATTACTAATTTGTCAATGGACTTTTGAACATTTTCAAGTTGCTCTTCGAGATCTGCAAAAGTGCTTCCCTGTGAATGAAGCCTTGTTATTTCATCTTTGAGATTAGCATTGACACTCTTGTTAGGAGCTACAACACTTCCAATTTCAACTTCTTTTGGAACTGGTTGGATAGTGCGCATGTCTTTGATTTCTGCTTGCAGTTTAGCAATTGTCTCAGCTGCATCTTGGTTACCTAATCTATGACAAGCCACCTCCTTCTGTAGAACTTCCAGAGCTCGATTTGCTTCCTCCCCAAGTTGCTCCTGAAGGTGTTCAAGTTTGCGAATTTCATGCATTAGCGTGAAAGGTGCAGTTGATGATTGCCTCATAGACTGCCTTAGCAACGTTTTCCTGGTTCTATCACAGTGGCTTGACTCCTTGATGTCAAGATTTGGCAAGGATGCATCAGAATAAGAGAGACATTTCTTCACTAATGGTCGGGGTGATTCCAGTGTGCTTGAAACCTGTCGATCCTCTTGAAGTTTTCTGCGCAATTCATCCACCTCAGATTGCGCAAGATCTCTTTGGCGTCTCAGCTCCTCCATTTCCATCTCCATCTAGACACGATAAGATACAAAGGCCAAGGATTCATTTCCATTATTATAATTTTGAAGTCAACTAAAATTAAAGTTATACGACAGCTTACCTGCCGAATTTTGAATTCTTTTTCCCTTGAAGGGTCAGGAGTGCGCAGCTCTGCTTCCAGCCTGGCTACCTCCTTCTGCAGGTGTTTCACAAGCTGCTTATCCGAAACAACCTAATAAAGTTTCACATAAAAAATATTCAGTATTTGAATTGTCATTTGAAGTCAGAAGGAAACTCAATTAAACAGGTTTAGAAACAAAAGATCGATACCATGTTGACATGGGCATTATTAGTTACTTCCTTTGCTCGTGTGGCAAAGTAAAGGGTATTTCGAGATTGTTCAACATGGCTCAGAGCTGGGCTTAAAGTGCATATGATGGCAGTACGAGCATTCCCACCAAGTGAGTGCTGCAATATGCGAGTAAGCTTCGAGTCTCGGTAAGGTATATGACCACTACGTTTCCCAACACTACATAGATAAAAACAGTCAGTCAATGCAGAAAAAGAAAATTTTCTCTATGTTAAATGATAAATTTAAGGTTTATAATTGTGAGCATGTGTACATTTCGCAATTCTGTACTGCTATAGCATGTGAAAGCATAATAAGAATAGGCTCTGACCTGAGCTTTCTAATCACAGTTGTCAGGGTCATCAGACTAAGATTAATATGGCAACCTTCCCTGAGTCTGGCACCATCTGCATGTGTCTGTGAAGCTCTTTCACTTCCAGCTAGATCAACAAAATTCTGCGTCATTGGTCACCCAATAGTTATTAGTTATAATCACACAAAAAATACTGCACTTTAGATGGCAACTCATTGGACCGAAAGGATGAGCGAAATAAGGCAAGAGTTTCTATATTTTTTACCAGGCTTGCAACGAAAGATCTCACACAATCTGAATTTTCTCGAAGTGTACTTTCTATTGTCTACATCCAACACAAAAAAAAAACAACTCACATGTTAGTTTTCATAGAAGAACTGTTGTAACTTGAATCTATACATCATATGATCCATGAACCTTACCAGCCTTATAATTTGGTGTGATCGTGAGCTAGTATCATTAAGGGCAGTTTCACCAACTTGCCTTTGCGCTACAACATAATCAGAAACAAGTTAATCAACTGCCAATTAGCAATGTATTTGCAAAGGAAGAAGCTTCACCAAATTACCTTCACATATACCGATTAGATGCCTTAAATGCTGATCATTACTTGCTTTCTCTTCTACCAACTTCTCAACCACAGTACCTTTCTGCATTTGGGAATCACAAGAAATACAGTAAATGAGAGAATCATTCAGAAAAGCATATGAAGTTCATTCTTGACTGCAGAAAAAAACTCATAAATGCAACAATACCTCCGGGTCATCTAGAAGCTTTAGATTGCGACCAGATTCAGAATTTAACAGGTCTCTGACATTTTCATTATAGATTTCTAGTCCAGAAATCCTAATTGTAAAATCTCTTTCTGGTGTCTGCAGTCAGTCCAAAACAAAAACCACAACTTTCTAATGAATATAGTTTTGCTATAAACTCAATAAACTAGACCAAGTAAAATCCAACTTTCTAGAGCACAATGTCAGATTTTAATGAAGCTTACATTCATTATATGCTTATAGATGTCATTAACAGCTTTATCAGTTATCCCTCTCATCGTGTATGTCTTCCCACTGCTAGTTTGCCCATATGCAAATATGGTTGCTGTAATGTAAAAATGAAAGAATTGTTTAATCCAGATGCACTACAAAAATCACATAACCTGAGATTTACCATTGAAAGAATAGGTTATGTTACCATTTATGCCCATCAAAGCAGACAAAGCAACATTTTTCACTCCATCTTCATAAACAGCTTCAGTTATACTAGAAGGACCAAAAACTTTATCTGAAAGCGGAAAAACAAAAATCCTTTATTAAAGCATGAAATCACAAGAAAATCTCTTATATAAGCTGCAATTAAATTACCAAAAATGAAAGAGGCCGGTTGAGCTGCTCGTTCTTGAGGGGGTGGCTTAAAGACAATAGTATGATCATCAACACAGTCCCAAGCAATTTGGTCCTTAGCTAACTGCTCCTTCTTGTTTAAAGGCCTTAATCTTACAGTAACTACAATCTTCTCCTCTTTTGCTTTAGGCCCTCCTGGGGTTGTTGCTGGTGTCCTGTCAATCTTAGAAGCTGGTGTTCCAGGGGTTCTAAGTGTCATCTTTTTTGGTCAAAATCTCCTCTTTCCCTTTACAATTCACTCACAAGAGACCCGAAAATGGAAATCACCAGCCTCTGCCTCTCTCACTGGAGAGACTAACAAAAAAACTGGGACCTCTCTGTCTTGGATGCAGAATTTGTTTATACAAATAAATAGCTGCCAAATCCAATTCAATAAAAAGATTATAAGTTGCATCGAAAGACTCATTTCTTCTCCTGACCAAATTCTTTCAGAAAATCAATTTCTCCAAATTAAAACAGCAGAAAGTTGAAAAAGGAAACAAAAAGCTGTAAACTTTTCTCCATTATCGGTTCACTTTCTATTAGATCCAAATTGATTGATCAAATAAATAATAATATGCTTTAATGGCCCAATAAAATTTTAAGTTTTCCTATTAACATTCTTTCCAAATTCATGCGTTATTCGGTAAATTAAATGAAGCACAAATCAATCACAAAAAAAAGTAAGTTCCTTACCATTTTTAAGATGAGTTTTCGATGATCAATCTAAACTAAATCATACATGGAAAGTTACTCAAAAACCTCTAAATTCTAACCAATTGAAGCTCTAAGCTCTAATGTCTTACCTTTTATAAACCACAAGAATTTAAAAATAGAAAACATTATGGAACAAAAAGTAAACGAAACAATTACATACAGGAATCTCAAGCCGAGCTCTCCAGATATGCAAGCAGATCTAGTGAAGAACCGATAAAAACTAGATCTTTTTCAGAGAGAGAATGTGAGAGGTGGGTTTTTGCAGGGGTTAAAGAGAGAGAGAGGGTCTGCTCTTTTCTTTGGCTTCTTTATGAAATGAAAACCTGTGACCAATTTGAATTTGATTTCTAACGGCTAGTTCGTTTCTTTTCTTTTCTGAGGCTCTGATTTCTTCATTTTTAGGGCAAACTACACATATACTCTCAATCAATTGAGTGTGTTTCAATTTGGTCCACTTTATTAATAATGGCTCCCATATTACCTTTGCTTTACCAAAATGGAAAGTTCCAATCTTCCCAATTTGCGAAAAACAATAATAATAATTGCACACGTGGTCATTTTTCTTAACATTATTGATTATTTTTTGTCCATAATCACTAATTTGAATAGCATGTAGGCGTATAATCAAATCAATTATCAAACATTATGATTTGATGGATGAGTTTCTTAGTTTAAAAATGGAATAATAATAATTTTTTTAAAATATTTTTTATTTGAAAATATATTAAAATAATATTTTTTTATTTTTAAAAAATTATTTTTAATATTAATATATTAAAAAAATTTAAAAATATAAAAGTTAATATTAAAAAGAAAACAAATCAATTTTAAAAAAAAATTATTTGGAATACAATTTCAAATTGCCTATAAATAATCTGCGGATAAAAATAAAATATGAATTTTATATATACTAAGGCACCTTTCTCATGATTTGACATTATTATTAGGCTTTTAGTCTTCTTGTCAATTTTATAATTTATGTGTGTAGTTAATTATTTTTTAATAACATAATTTGGTAAAATATGTAGTAAAATAATACAGGCTGAATTGTTTTTGAAAATAATATAGTTTGGACACCACAATTATGAATATCATTTTTTATATATAATTTTTATCAGTACTAATAGTTGTTTAATCATATTTTAATATATATATATATATATTATAATTTAATTAATTAAAATAAAAATCAATTTAAAATCTATGAATATTTAATGGTCAAAAGATAAAATTTAAAATATAATAGCCAAAAATAAAATAAAAAATAAAGTAATATGGTGGAATAAAATAAAGAAAAAAAAAATAAAAAATCATCAAAAACACCATAAGATTTTATTTTTAACATTTATATTAATATTAAAAATATCTCAACGATATGATTCTCACTGATTTTTAAAAATTAAGAAACGTATGGATTACATGCACGATTATAATACCTGGAAAAAAAAAAAAGGGAATCGGGATCTTAATTTTTTTCCAGATTTTAATTCAAGTTATACGGTTGATGTGAGGATGAGTTTGGAGAAGGAGGAGGCTAAAAAATTAGGGCTTATTTACTACGGTGGGCTATTGCATGGAAAATGGCAATCAATGGTTTTATTTCTGTTTGGTTCGACGAAGGAGGGCTCGACTGGATTGTGTTGAAAAGACAGAGATTGACAATGCGAAGGGGATTTTGCTTAAGGGAAGAGGAAAAGCAATAATGGGTTTTTACAGGGTTGCTTCAGTGGTTGTTGAAGACGGCGCGATGAGGTCGGTGGGTTTGTAATGGTTGTAGAGGAGAGGCTGTGGCTTTGGCGAGCGGAGCTTTTGATCCAATGGTTGATGGTGGTGGTTTGGTCAAGATTGACGTTTTTTTCATTTCTTAGTTAAAAAAGTCTGTAATACCCAGAAATACATTCACAACACACATCTTCTCTTTTTTTTTTTTTTTTTTTTTGAGGTTATAAATAATTCTTTTTTAATTCAGAAAACTATTTGTTCAGAAAAATAATAACTTTTGGTTTTTGAAAATGCAAGATTTGTAATAGAATAATCCATGTTTTTATGATAATGTTTTGTTACTATTTTATAATAAAAGAGAATGAGATTAATATATAAAAATAAATTTATTCTCAAAATAATTTTGAAGCAAATTTCTATTCTTTCTAAAACAAGAGGTATAGCAAGAAAATGTGTTTTTAGAGATAATATTTAATATTTTTTTATTTCTAATATATCCCTACAAAATAAAATTAATTTCAAAATTATCTAATTAAAATATATAAGAATAAAAATAATTTTTATCATAATTTTAAAACTTGTCTTGAAGATTAATCTTTTAAGATAATAATAATTATTTTTTAATTAATATATGAGATCTTTCCATTTTCTATTTTTAGTTTACCTTATTTTTTAAACAGTATTGGTCATGTTTGTATTTTGCAAGGAGGACTATCCAAGTCAATTGAGGAAATTAGACACTGTCACATCTCTTCTGTGAAACTTCCTGGCAAAACACTTGGTGATTTCTTGGCCATTACATATATTGATTTTTTGTTTGTTGTTGTAACAAGTACAAAACTGGGTTTCTATACACCTTCAAGATTATTCAATACAATAATTCAGACTCTTCTCTTCACGTTCTGAAACAGAAAAATGGTTGCCCATCTTTTGTTATTACTCTATCAACACCACCACATCATCACCATCTTCCTTGTCCTAATCCTTGCATCAGCATCTTATGGCAAGGATGATAGTAAAGATTTCAGAGACTGCGAAAAGAATTTTAATTGTGGAGTCTTATCAAACCTTTCTTATCCTTTCTGGGGAGGTGATCGACCTGAAGTTTGTGGACATAAAGGGTTCAAGCTCAAGTGTGAAAAAGGTCAGCTCCCTATAATACCTAGTGACACACTAGAATTCCGCCTATTTCGTTTAGATCAACCTTCCAGGTTGATGACTCTGCAGCTAGTGAATTCCCAAGATTACATTTGTCCTTCTCATACTTTACCCAATTCAAGTACTGAGAGTGGCATCCATGTCTTCGGCTATGACCTCAAGCTTAAAAACCTGAACTTACTTTACAACTGCACGGTCTCGAGCTCGAGCTCGACGCTGGAGCAAAATAGAATTTCGAGTTCGTATTCGTATTGTAGTGAATATAGTGGCAGTTCATTCTATGGAGGTGATGATATCTTGGAGAGCAGTAGTGGGCTAAACCGAACCCAATGTAGCATATGGTTCAAAATCCCCATTCCAGTTGAGTCTTTTCGTCGACTAAATGGTGACAGACCAGACTTGAAGCAAGTTTTAGGACAAGAGTTTAGCGTGTCGTACAAGTATGATGAAGGTCCTTCAATTTGCGATGGATGTATGGCTTCGAAAGGAATATGTGGAACCAACTTGACAGATCCCAACAGAGAGTTCTTGTGCCTTTGCCGTGACCACCCATATTCTTTTGTTTGCAAAGGTCAGCTAAGTATGCCTTTTCATTTTCTTTTTCTTCCCTGTTAATTATATGTTTTATTATTCATTTCAGTGTGTTTCGTGTTATTTGTGTGGGTAATTAATTTAGTTGGGTAATTAGGAAGAGGGCTTAATTTGTTCTTGTTCGGAACTCAAGATTAACTTTCCAATGGCATTAATGACCTGTTAGAAGCCCATTAACCCATCTACCATAGGAAAACTGTTAAGCAATAGTTTAGTCCCTCGATCGCTTACAATTATGCAAGCTAGTCCTTCTACTTTTTTTTTTTTAATTAAATCTCTAGATTACCCTTTTTATTTTATTTTTGAGAAACATTTTGGCTGACCCCACAAGAAGGTGAGCTTGAGTGTCTTATTAATGGAAAATGACTTCCCCAAGTCCAGTTTGAACCTGTCAACGGTCTGCAAAAGCAGCGCAAGTCGGTTAATTTCTTTATAGTTAAAAAAATAATAATGCTAAAACTTGATGAAGGAATCCAAGCTTTTTCTTCATCGCTCTTAGTTTCAAACTTTCTTTCACTAAAACCCTCACTTTCTTCCCTTTAAATTCCTTCTCCCCACCCATTTTAATTGCGTTTTCCACGCATACTCATGATTAATCACACTTAATGTCTCAAATTATGGAAATTTCTCTCCATTTTTGGATAAATAAATCATCTCCCCCCCTCCGTCCATGTCTGGACAGTTGAGTATCTAAAGAGGAAAGGGTGGCACTGTTCAATTTATTTACAAACTTATCACTCTTCTATGCCTTTATGTGTTGCTACTTGGCTATTATATAAATCATGAGTGCGGGAGGTTTAATCCATGGCAGGACAACATATTACGAGACTTCTTTTAAAATTTCACTAGATCTAATTGTAGTATTGAGAGCTCTGTATGCTAGTCTAAAGTTGATAGTAAGTGATTTTTTATTTAAAAATATAATTATATTAATTATATAACCAAATTCTCATAATCATTTAATATAATTATGTAACCAATTATATTAATATTTTACCTTTTTATCATTTATTTCTTTCATGTCTCATTACCATTTCATAATAATATTATCGATTTTTAATAGGTGCTTGTACAATTACTCTTAACTTTTCTTTATACTATATATTTTTTATGTAATTTATTATTTATAACCTTATTAATTTCTTGGAATTGTTTTTCTTATTTTACTTGTCTTTTATCCATCAAAACTCATTTATCTATTTCACCGACATAAGAAATTTTGAACCCAAAATTTGTAATTCTTTTTTTAATTTCATTAATACCTTTAAATTTAAATTTAGGTATGAAGATGATATTCTTCATTACATATCATATTTATTATTATTTTTATCATTTGTTTTTTTTACTAGATGGGTCTTACTATCCTCGTTTTTATGTTTATGCAAGGGTTCACAATGCAAACAAATTATATTTATATAAAATAAAAAATAAAATCCCTTTTTAAAATTATAAAAAATACAAAATAATTTAAAACAAAACTACCTCATATTCAAAAAATATGAACACAATATATTTAAAAAGCAAAGAGAAGGTACTAATTTAAATTTCAATAAAAAGATTAATGAATTGAAAAATTTTAAAAAGTACTTGATTGTTTATATAAATAGTGTTTTAGATAGTAAAGTACACTATAAAAAATCTCAATTTATTTTAATGTATTAGTCAATGCAGTTATTATAACTAATAATAATTTTGAGGGGTGTAGTTTAATTGGTCAGATTCTAGACATGTTCCCTAAAAGTCATTAATTTAAATCTCACAAATCTTAAAGCTATTGAAAACTTATATAGTTATTAATATTAGAACCTATAAAATTAATCAAGATGTACACAACCTAACACTAATATTCACATTAATAATAAAAAAAACTATATAAAATTAATTAAAATATACACAAACTAATACTAATATTCACATTAATAAATAACAAAAAGGGTATAAGGTGAGAGCTCGTCAACAAATTAGTTAATGTGAAGAGCTTGAGGTACCTCAATGGAACATAAAGCGATCGGCGAATGAGAGCTCTGCTTGCTTGTCAAAGCCGAAGTACAAATTTTTATAGAAACCTGAGAACTGCCCAATGACCATAACAGAACCATAAGTCTTCTAGGGCCAACGTGGATTCTCATTTATCACTAGTATATACATGCAACCGAGTTAATAGCTTATTAATTAACAAAATATTCAACAACTAGCACTACCAGAAAATTATTGTATAAAAATACCAATGATTTTTTTTTCCCAACAAATAGTATTATCCATATGTAAACTCATCGGGAAAAATCTTTGCAATGAACTCCCAAAATATTGAGTGGTATATTTAAAATACTAGTAGTGTAGTACTCTTTTATATTTATGACCCTAATTAGCACGCACAAAACTGTTTTAAATATTTCAAAGCTGATAACAAAGGATGAAGGAGGAAGGAACTAGCTAATTAGCTTCTTGGTGCATAGATCAAATTTACCCCCATGATTTAATACATGCAAAAATTAATTATTTGGATTAAAATTAGTACATAGAGCAAATTTAGGGATTAATCCGTATTCTGTCATCAAATCTTCTACCAAAGGCATACCATCAGATAAAGACAAAATAAGCTAGGAAGAAAAAAACTTGAAACAAATAAAAAAAAACCCAAAAACACAGTGGCAATGGCCTCAAAATAAGCTATCATTTCTTGCTATCTCATAAACAAGAATCATTTCGTAACTATCCAAATTTTGAGCTCATTTGCGTTGACAAAAGGCCAGTACTCCCGATCTCCAATGATGATTGTTCATCAGAGGTATCCTTAATGCCAATAATTCCTTGCTTGTGGCTAATGCTGCTGCATGTCTATGAGGAAACCTGTCGAGCTCCCTTGCATAACACTAGCCTTGATAAATCTCCTTGTCTTTTTTACATATTATTTTTTCTTGTCTATTTACTAAGGATCTCTCGATAAGAGTTATATTTAAAAAAAAAAAAAAAACATAGAATAGCAAAGTACATTCACCCATCAGCTCATCAAATTAATAGCCATGAAAAGGCCTGGTTTCAATTCGAAGTTTTCTAGATGCATTTAGAAAATTGTACCTCAAAGTCTAAAGATTACTCTTTCTCTAGATGCATTTAGTTGATCTACCAATTCTACGCATTATTCCTTTTCTGGTTTTCACATCGAAGAAATGGAGATGAACAACATTTACTCACAGAAGTTCATGCCTAGATTTAGTTAACGCTCCCCTTCACACTGGTGAAGATGTTGGTAGTTTGCTTAGAACAAAATATACTGAGGTTTTGATTATGGGGTTCCTCTTGAATTGCATTGCTATGATTAACTGCTCCACTTGTGAGAGAAGTGGCGGCTGCTGTGGATTTGAGAATTTGTTTATGTATTGATCAACCTCATCTAACATCTTTTGATCTCGTTAACTGTGTCTAAATCAAGTGATATCCAATGCTAAGAACGTAAATTCCAGTAGTTGTGTTCATTTTGGTTCAGAGCTGCTTCTGAAGGCAAAGCTGTCCTCATCTTGCACTGATGCATCACTCATTATTTGTTCTCCAGGTCAAAATCTGAAAGACAGACGACGGATTACTGCTATTGGTAAGATAGTCCCCTGACCTACTTCTGCTTTGTTTCCTTGGTCACTATTGGCATCTTTCCACTTCAGGATCTTGTTAACCAAACCGGCATTCAGAATGCTCATCAGTTGAAAGTTTACCTGTACCTCCAGAATCAAAAGATTAATTATAGTATCATTTTACTGCTTCTGCTGTTGTTTGTATATCGTGATAACATCACCACCCAAGTAATCCATCCCTTTCCTCAACTGACAGGTGTTGCCTCTGGATCAGCAGGAATTTTAATCATCTGTATCATTCTTTATTCCAGAAGGAAGGCCTCATCAATTTCTCCACCGGTTTTTTTAAAGAAGAAACATAATCAAGATCTTGAGGATTTGATAAGAAATCATGTGCCTCTACCTCTGAAAAGATACAGTTTTTCGGATGTCAAGAAAATGACCAATTTTTCCAAAGATAAACTTGGTCAAGGAGGTTATGGAACTGTATACAAAGGAAGGCTAGCGGATGGCCATTTGGTGGCAGTGAAGGTCCTGGTAGCTTCAGAAGGGAATGGGGAAGAATACTTAAATGAGGTAGCAAGCATTAGTAGAACTTCCCATGTTAATATTGTCACTCTGCTTGGATTTTGTTTCGAACGTGACAAGAGAATTCTCGTCTTCGACTTCATGCCCAACGGATCCTTAGAGAAGTTCATAAATCATGAAAATGCCTTTCAAGCCAGTCAAGAACTAGGATGGGAAAAATTGTACCAAATTGTAACCGGCGTTGCTCGAGGGCTTGAGTATTTGCATCGAGGGTGCAATACAAGGATTGTGCATTTTGACATCAAACCTCATAACATTCTTCTCGACGCAGATTTTTGCCCTAAGATATCTGATTTTGGACTTGCGAAGTCATGCCCTAGGAAGGAGAGCAATGTATCGTTAATGGAGGCAAGAGGAACCATTGGATATATAGCGCCAGAAGTGTTCAGTAGAAACTTTGGGCGAGCTTCATACAAGTCCGATGTCTATAGTTATGGAATGATGGTTCTGGAAATGGTTGGAGGGAAAAAGAATCATGAAGCTGAAATCAGTTCTGGTAGCGAAAAATATTTTCCGCAATGGATTTATAACCATCTTGAGGTAGATGATGATGAATCTGGAATTAATGGGGTACTGCCACCTTCAGAACAAGCTGACAGTGTGAGGAAAATAATAATAGTTGGCTTGTGGTGCATCCAGACAAATCCAGCTGACCGACCATCCATGAGTAAAGTGTTAGAAATGTTGGAAGGACCTATTGGAGCATTGAAGATTCCACCAAGGCCTTTCCTGTCTTCTCCTCCAAGGTTAATTCTATATTCAACAACAACATCCTTGACATGAAATTGTATCGCTACAGTATGAAAAGAATGGTCTGTGTCTCATGAATTAACAGAGTGGATCTATGTGATTCTGTGATCTATCCACAAAAATAAGAACAAATTCTGCTTTAATTATACATTTTATGGACAGATTTACAGCCACATATAATGTCTAAAATCCCTTAGCTATATGTTTGATAGAGCTAGACATGGGACTGACTACCAAGTAAAGAATTTTATTGTCGCTTTAAGCATATTGATATCAAATGGTTCCCTAAATTTTCTTATTTGCCAGACATGTGTACATCTAACAGTTTATGTTTCGAATTTCAGTACTGTCCCTTTTATTAATCAGGATGTCCTTTTCAATAGAATTTCCACAGTACAATCTATATATGCTGTAAATGTTGGTTTCTCAAAATATATATATATATATATATATATATATAATAGAAATGATAAATTTAAAATTTTTAGGAGTCGTAAAGATTTTATTAGATAAATCTAGAATTGTTTAGAGTTTATAGAAAAATTACTTGAAAATTATATGTTATTTTTAATTTTTAATAATTGCTTCAAGGCTGAATTGTCGTAAATCACAAGTTGTTAAAGTGTCCAACCTCTAACAACAATACACATAAACCACTAGTGAGAAATCTCTTAAATCCTTTTAGAAAATGATGATTGTTATATCTTAGAATACTAGCTCTTTCCTTTTGTGTTCCAGGTGTTTCTATACTATACTCTCCTTTCAGAAAATAAAAGGCATAGTTTTTAATTTATAAGAAAACCTGAAAACCCTATAAATAGTAATGTATCAATTTGACCCTTAAATACCATCACATATATTATTTTGGGCTAATTTTAAAAATTTGTTCAATCAAGTCCTTACTTAATTATTTCTAGATGTAAAATTGTAAATCCTCAGTATTAATTACATTCTAATCCTTAATTTCTAAAATTTATTTACCATCAAGCCAAACTTAATTAATCATCTCATTTTCATTTCTAACTAAAATGTTCTTATATGTGTGACCGAGTAGGTTTGAATAACCATGAACTTTCAATTCATATCCTACATAGACCAAAAGGACATTCTTAGTTCTTTTTAAGTACTTAAGAATATTTTTAATTATCTTCCAATGACTCTTACCCGGATTGAATTGCTATCTACTCGTTATGTTCAAAGCATGAGATACATTTTATCTTATACATAACATCGCATGCATAATGGATTCTATAACCAAAGCATAGAGAATATTTTACATCCCTTTAGGTGGATCAACCAAAGTCTATACCCGATTGGTGTACATGAAATCCATTTCAGATTTCATGGCTTCAAACCATTTCTTAGAATCAATATTAAATATTTAATTTATTAAAATATAATTAAATAAATTATACAATTTAACTTATTAACAATTCAACAATTGATTGATTTATATTTTAAAATTAGATGCAATGTTTAATATCTTATCATGATCCCCCAAATATTAGAAAAGTCATAAGTGGTTTGATTTAATCTTTCAGTGATCAATTTCTCAGTTTAATTATTATCCTTAATCAAGTATGTTTCGATTTAGACATTATAGCATAAAGCATGTCTACTTTGTTAAATTATTTTAGTTCTCAACACTATAGTCATTGATTCTTTAAATACGATTTGAAACTTTTTTTTAAATCTCATTCCACATTGATCAAGGATTTCACAATCAATTTTTTTTTTTTTTAATTCACCTAGGGTGATGAATACTCTCTTGATTACTTAAATATCTTAATATAGTTTACACTATATCTAATATCTACATATTTGTTACCCTTGATTAGAATAATGTGTCATCAGGATCAAAACATAATACTCTCTATATAAAATAACTTAATGATCTCAACTTTAATGGCCATTTACACAACTATAACGTGAGTTTTTTCATAGACATAGGTGATCTCTCCATATGAAATTCTTTTTTATGCTAATGTAATGTACATGTCATCTAACAAGTAATTGCATATGAGTTCTAGGTATCTCTTATATCTCAGTTTATAAAAGCAACTGCTTCCTTTCATAAAAAAAGAAACATAATACGCATCGATTCAACAACTTTAATTAATATTTAGTCTCAATAGAGTATTGATAAAAAAAAATATTTATGAACAATACTTTAATGCAATATAAATCTCATAATTATAACAACTTTATAATTTTCTATACAAAATATTTTTGTCACATGAATTTTATCTTTACTCTAGATTTATTAATCAAACATTAGGTTCATTAATAAAATAATAAAAATAATCTTTATTAATAATAAAAATAATTTACATAAATAAAATTAGTGTTATATCAATTAGTTACCGGATATATTCACTAACAACGAAGAATATCAGATTACAGCTGAGCCTTGTTCAAGTAGGGAGAAGTGGATGATATATCTCGTGAACCGTTTTTTTTTTTAATGGAAATAATGCCGTGGCATAGAGATGAACTGCTGGATTTTACGAATCCAGTCGCTGAGATCAAGATAGTTGATAAGGTTCTGCTAATAAGCAACAAGCTCACGGCTGCCCTGTCGAAGCAAGCAATTCTAATAGATTGCATCCACCATGAATCACTTGTGCTGCAGAGAAAATTATGTTGAAATGTTGATGGGAAAGAAAATTGAGCAGTCTATCCTTAAAAACCAACCTTTTCCTGTCTTCTATCCTTAAAAAACAACCTTTTCCTGTTTTCAGGAATTGCTTTTCCAAGCTTCTATCAATAGAATGAGCGAAATAATCAAATTTTGAAACTATTAATCTGCAGAAAAGTAAGAGATTAGAGAAGTCAGCAAAATTTCAACTTCCACTAGTGCTCCAACAATGTATGTACATCTGGTCAAAATACACTGCCAAGCCACGGCAAATAAATAGACTGGCGATATCAGTCACACAGGATGCTGCTTCTTCGCTATGCACTTGAAAATTTAATGAAATTAACAAGGAAAAAGTCAGGTCGTAGTAGTGCTCTTCCAGGTCACAGTGACAGCGTGCAGTCAAGTGGCATCGGGCCACTCTTCAACAGCAC
This sequence comes from Populus alba, assembly GCF_005239225.2. Taxonomy (NCBI): domain Eukaryota; kingdom Viridiplantae; phylum Streptophyta; class Magnoliopsida; order Malpighiales; family Salicaceae; genus Populus; species Populus alba. The sequence continues at coordinate 5,475,054 of NC_133295.1, forward strand.
AACATCATCTGAAGGAATATCTGTCTCCTCTGCCTTTTCCGCCGTGTAGTCTCTACTTTGTATATCTTTCAGAATCTCTACGACTTTTTCCATGGAGGGTCTCAACTCCCTTGCAGATTGTAGACATTGAAAAGCCAACTCAGCCACCGCAGAAATCATTTTTCTTGCTGCATAATCTGATTCAAACCCAAGACTCGGGTCAACAAGTTCATTTAATGCATTGCTTTGGATTTTATTGATTGCCATGTTAGACAAATTAATCTCGTGGCGGTGTCTGGAGATATCAACGGCAGGCATTGATGATATAAGCTCAATCAAGACCACCCCGAAGCTATAGACATCACTCTTATCAGTCAGCTGGTAGCATTGATGATACTCTGGATCAACATAACCAGGAGTCCCTTGTGGAGCAGTTGAAACATGGGTGACGTCTAATGGAAATAGTCGAGACAGCCCAAAATCTGCAACTTTTACGCGGAAATCGTTCCCGAGGAGAATATTGGTGGTTTTCACATCACGGTGCACAATATCAGAAGCATGAAGATATGCCAATGCACTTGCAGTCTCTACAGCAATGTTCATCCGAGTAGGAAAAGTCAACGCACCAGGCTTTGCTCTTTGACCATGGAGATGATCAGCAAGTGTACCGTTGGGAATGTACTCGTACACTAGTAGGAGTTCACGGCTATGCCGGGAGGTGCATCCATATAGCAGAACAAGATTTTTATTGCTCAGGCGAGTTAGGATGTCAACTTCATTCAAAAACTGCTCAAGTCTCTTGTAGTTGTTCTCATACAAGCGCTTGACTGCAACCTCGCGGCCATCTGGAAGTTTACCTAATGAAGAAACATAGGCGGCAGCAACGATTTAAATAAATTGTGTGCTTCAAAAGCCAACACTGTAATAATGATTGTTAAATCTTTACCGTAATATACTGTCCCAAAGCCTCCATCTCCAAGCTCTCTAGTCTCATCAAAATTGTTAGTAGCCTCTTCAAGTTCATCATAGGAGAAGAGATGGACGCCATTGTAGCTACCTCGCTTCTCCATATTTGCCTTGGAAGATGGAACTGATTCAATGCTTCGAGAGACGAAGGATACATATTGCCTTTTCTTGTGGCGGTACCAGAAGAAGAAGGCTATGGACATTATGATTACCGTACCAAGAGATGCCCCAAGAGCTGAAAGGAGAATGCTGGGATTGGTTAGCCTTTTCAGTAACAGTTAGGTGCGAAAACTTTCATAGCATTTGGATACGTAATTGAAGTGATTAACAATTAATGCAGTGAAACATATGTAAATGGTAAACAGAGATCATGACAACATCTTACCCATACGAACCTTCCGACCCACATTCATGACATCGTTATTTCCTGGATAGAATAGTACAAAGCAGTGAGGAGTTAGATTTCTCATGAAAAAGTTCAAACTAAAAACTGAAATTTTAGACTTCTGCAAGGTAAGAACAGCTTTATATACAAAAAACCGAACTTTTCTAAATTAAACTGCAAAATTTCCACAGCAAATGCTTTGTTTGCATGTACTTGTATTCATGAAAAAGATCAATCAAATAAATAGAAGCATCTAGCATTCCATATAAACAAGCCAACAAAATGTATACGAAAAATATATAGAAAGAATTATGGTTCTAGACTGACAAATACTCTGATGCAAGTACAACTCTATTGAAGCATTGAGATTTTCAAAGAGTAGAAGTGCCTTCATGTCACTAAAAGTAGATTTGCGCTAGCCTTTTTGTTTCTGTATTTGAAAAACTTTTTTGAAAAATGCTTTTAGAAAAATGATGTTAATATCTCAAACATCAGAAATGGGGAATAGGGGTTGTGGGAAGATTAATTAGCTGAGGCATATTGGGAAATCGAAATGGAAGGATGCGGTTGTGTGAGAACTCGCTAATAAATTATTTTAATGTGTTTTGAAATAAAAAATATTTAAAAAATAATTGCCCAAACACATTTTTAGTCAAGTTTACCGGATCACAGGGCTGGCTCTTGACATCAGGCTTATCTTAAGAAAAACAATAAAGATTCAAACCATGTCAACTTAAGGACCCACGAAAATGCATAACAAATGATGATATCTAATATAAAATCAACTCTTGTGAATCAATGAATATATCAAATAAATAAGGAAACTTCGAAAGAATTAAAAACCAAGATTAGAAAAAAAAAATATAAAAAGATTAAATAGAGTTGGAAAGGAGACTTCCAAATAATTTTTTTAAAAAAAGAGGGAAATTCAAGCAGGGGTTGGGTAAGAAAAACAAAACACTCTCGTATAGCTTATGCATAAAAAATTAATAAAATGAAATTGGCAAATATTTGTTGACCCCTCCAGGCTACCTCTAGGATATTTCATTCACTTTGAATAAAGTAAAAACAGACAATTTTGTCTACCATTGAATAAAAAAAGGAAAAAAGCCCAGATGGCCATGAAAATTGACATAGCTTTTGAAGAAAACGAACCCCGAATATGCACGGCAATTGGCAACGAAGCTTCGAAGCTTTTGCAGACCGTTGACAGGTTCAAACTAGACTTGGGGAAGTCATTTTCCATTAATAAGACACTCAAGCTCACCTTCTTGTGGGGTCAGCCAAAATGTTTCTTTAAAAAAATAAAAAGGGTAATCTAGAGATTTAATTAAAAAAAAAAAGTAGAAGAACTAGCTTGCAGAATTGTAAGCGATAGAGGGACTAAACTATTGCTTAACAATTTTCCTATGATAGATGGGTTAATGGGCTTCTAATCGGTCATTAATGCCATTGGAAAGTTAATCTTGAGTTCCGAACAAGAACAATGCCCTCTTCCTAATTATCAACCCTGATTACCCAGCTAACTTAATTACCCACACAAATAACACGAAACACACTGAAATGAATAATAAAACATATAATTAACAGGGAAGAAAAAAAGAAGGAAAAGGCATACTTAGCTGACCTTTGCAAACCAAAGAATATGGGTGGTCACGGCAAAGGCACAAGAACTCTCTTTTGGGATCAGTCAAGTTGGTTCCACATATTCCTTTCGAGGCCATACATCCATCGCAAATTGAAGGACCTTCATCATACTTGTACGACACGCTGAACTCTTCTCCTAAAACTTGCTCCAAGTCTGGTGTGTCACCATTTAGTCGACGAAAAGACTCAACTGGAATGGGGATTTTGAACCATATGCTACATTGGGTTCGGTTTAGCCCACTACTGCTCTCCAAGATATCATCACCTCCATAGAATGAACTGCCACTATATTCACTACAATACGAATACGAACTCGAAATTCTATTTTGCTCCAGCGTCGAGCTCGAGCTCGAGCTCGAGACCGTGCAGTTGTAAAGTAAGTTCAGGTTTTTAAGCTTGAGGTCATAGCCGAAGACATGGATGTCACTCTCAGTACTTGAATTGGGTAAAGTATGAGAAGGACAAATGTAATCTTGGGAATTCACTAGCCGCAGAGTCATCAACCTGGAAGGTTGATCTAAACGAAATAGGCGGAATTCTAGTGTGTCACTAGGTATTATAGGGAGCTGACCTTTTTCACACTTGAGCTTGAACCCTTTATGTCCACAAACTTCAGGTCGATCACCTCCCCAGAAAGGATAAGAAAGGTTTGATAAGACTCCACAATTAAAATGCTTTTCGCAGTCTCTGAAATCTTTATTATCATCCTTGCCATAAGATGCTGATGCAAGGATTAGGACAAGGAAGATGGTGATGATGGGGTGGTGTTGATAGAGTAATAGCAAAAGATGGGCAACCATTTTTCTGTTTCTGAAAGTGAAGAGAAGAGTCTTCAGCTAGGAGAAGGGGATTTAACTGGTGGCTCAACACACAGATTATTCTATCATTTTCAAGGAGATGAAAGAGAGGAGAAGCTTGGGCAAATGTTAAGGTGTACCTTATAATAATGTAAACAAGGGGCCTCTTATTTGCTTTGACGAAGAAAATAAAAGTATAGATGCCCAAATATTAATTAAAGATTATTATGGAGAATGAATAAAAAAGAAAAAGAAAAGTTGACAATTGACTTCCAGGGTGGCAGTAGAAAATATTTTGGACTGTGTTTGGTGGCACTGGCGGGCGTTAGGTGTTACGTTGTGAACAAGGGATAAATTTTACAATTAGCAATCAAAATAAAAAAATAAAATATTAATTAACATAGCAATAATTTTTTTTTTCAAAATAGTATATTTTTAGTTATGGAATTTATGAATTGTAATATTTAATTAAATGTCACAAATCTGAACTACAATATCAATTAAAAGATATTATTAGAAATTAACAAAATTTTAATTAATATTACATTTCACAACCACGACATTAATTAAATTCAAGACTAACTAGTTGACTAGATCATAATAATCAGTTGCATCGATCGATCTTTTAGTAAGAAAAATCAAAAAAATGTCAAAACTAGGGCCTCGAGGTCGGATTTTTTATATCAAAGAAAAACTACCTCAGAAAACTTCTGTAAGAATTTGAGCGCAATCAAACAATAAAATCAATAGTTGTGGTCCATTGGAGCCATCATTCTGGTATGTCGCAACTAGATCTCATCTTGAGCTTAGACTTGTTTCGCTAATCCATAAATGCATCTGCTAGGTCATCAATGTAATTTGTCTAGGAAAGATCCTCATCTAGTCGTGGAAGACCTGCATTTGACTGCTCATTATCACTCGTTATTGCAAGCACAACTACATGATCGACATTGAAAAACAGAGGAAATTGTTATGTGAATAATAACTTTATAATATTTTAATTGAAGTCTGTTTGTTAGTCCATAAGTTGGATAAAAAAATATATTTTGACTCATAAAACATATGTATTTATGGTTGTTATGTGAAACAGTCGATCAATTCATATAATTGGATCAACCGATCAACTAGTTGAATCAAAGGATTAGCAGTGAGGTTATATGTTAAGTTGTCGTGCTTTAGAAGTATGACTTGTCTAAATATTGCTATAAATAACAATATTTAGTAAATTGTGTGTTTTAAAAGCGCGACAATATAAAAATATATTAATTCACCAATTTTTTTTAAATAATGTTATTTTGGAAAAACTTCTCACTTACTATACTAATTTTTTTAAAAAAAATCCATAAACAAGATGGCCAGATTTGTATCATTTATTGATGAGGATGAGCTCCTTCTCATAATTTGACAACTAGAAGATGCAGCTAGCAGGTAGCTCACAAACTATATGATCTTCAATTAAGCGCTTCAATGTTGGGAAAGGGAAGAAAAACCGAAGTTATATACTCTAAAATTGCAATATTGTTCCTCGACTTTGCCCCGTCTCATTAACACACTTCAAGGCTGCGGATCTTTAGAGGCTGCATGCATGGTGGTGAGGTGAAATATAAGTGCAATTTTATCATGCCTTTCTCATTGTCAAGTTTATATGTATACATTACCCGAAACCAGGTCAAAAGTTTCATTCTATTAGAGACAGCAGGTGCAAAGAACTATACGCATAGATGACCAGTCCAAAGACAAAAATAAAAATAAAAATAAAAATAAATCGTAGATATAGTGGCCCTCTACAAACAAACAGTAGTGCTTTAGGGTTCTCTTATGGTCGTTGGGCAATTCTCAGGTTTTGCTCGGTTTCTATAAATATTTGTACTCTCATTCGACGATTGCTTTATGGTCAATTGAGGTATCTCAAGCTCTTCACATGAATTTGCTAACGAATTCCCACCTTCAGATTAGATGTAGCAGAGTTTTTTTGTTTTCTAGCCGTGAAAACTACAGTATTTAGAGCAAGTCTTGGTGATTTTTTAGGCTCGTCAATCTGTAAAATCTGACATCCGATCGTAAAAAGCACTCCCCTGGAAGAATTTTTAACATTGGTTGAAACCACAAACATCAAAGTCCAATCTTTCTTCCATTCAATGTCTACAATAATTGAATTTGCCCACTGTCTTTGAAGTCAAGGATAAGGTGCCCTCGCCATTTAATCAAATATTTTATAGACAATTGGACGAAGAATGAAGTAGAATGATGAGAATATGTTTTATTTATTTAGGAATTTTAATATTGTAAGATTATTATATATTTTATTATTTAGTTGTTCAATAAGGATTTTATTTATTTTTATTGAATAATTTTTCATGATTAAGTGTGCCTTTTTTGTTTTGCTTTTAAAATTTGATTTTTTTATATCTCGTGACTTCTTTTTTGCTGGTGATTTTTTAATTATTATTCTATTTTAATTATTCTTTTATTTTAGTGATTCTTTCCTCCTTTATCCTCCATCACATTTTGAACAATTTGATAATAAGATTTAAGGATTCTTTTACCAAGGCACGAGGCATGACCAACTTATTTGTGTCTTGAAATGAGTCCTCGTCATTGAGACAGTAACATGAACATGAAGCTAGCAAAGAACTAAAATCACAGTAATGAAGCAATGATCAAACATCTAATCTCTCCTCACTGAGGTAAATAAATTGACTTGATGCTTATAATTAACATTAAAAAAAAAAAAAAAAAAACAAATTAGCATACCTCGACAATGGTTGCTTTGTACTTTTAACATCCTTGCAAAAGCACAGAAAACCCTTCCTAGTATTGTTTATACCCACAGTGCCCATGAGAATCCTCAAAGTCAGCTTGGTCCGAGAATTCTCCTTGCATATTCCTAACCAATTAACTTGGTCCGTCTCATTCACCGTCAACACGATGACATAAGACTGCTTTTCCTTAAACCTTAAGCAATCTATGGGAGGCTCCGAAAATAGATTGGTGGTGCAATTAAAGTAAAATCTGAGGGTCAAATCCAAATTTGTGTAATTTAAGGGTAAGGTTTCCAAAGTAAGATTGCGACGGGGTTCTGATACGGTTTTCGTTTGTGCCATAATCAATGTCTCCGAGGGTGATAGAACGGTTGATGAAGTTCATATATTTGACATGAAAAGTGCGGTTACCAGAAAATCCAAGTGCTGTTTCACTATTTACGCATGAAAGACCAAAATATGGATAGGCACAATATAGGTTGGAGGTATCATCAAAATCGATTCGTTAGAAAGGGTATTTATTGGTTATATTATCACCACGTGACTCATATTGGTGTTAACTTCTTGAATACATGGTCAAACAACCCACATATAAAGACCTTAATTCCAGTAAAGCCAATTAAATTAAGTTTAATAGAAGTTTGACACAAAGATAACTCATATTTAAGCACCAGTACTATTAGAAACAAAAACCCCCACCCAACAAATATTAATTCATGAATGAGAAGTATAAAAATGATGCCACGAAGTTAGTTGTTCATTGATAAATTATTTTTAGTTATTTAAAGAACCACGGAAGGGAGAATATCTCACCAACTCACATAATAAAGTACGGCAAAGAAGTTTTATTAATCTAAATTACGTAACCCTACATGTCTGATTATGGCTTTATTTATACTGACTTTAGAATGAAATAAACCCTAACGGATCTCCCTAGCGAACTGATTTGGCACATTTACAAAACTGGTTTAAAAACCTTAAACTAGAAAGCTCATAACCTGATCCAAACAGGCATTAGATCCTAGCTGAAAACAAAGTATTAATTAAGCCCAAACAAGCTGTAGGTCATAGCAAAAAAAAAATAAAGATAAAACCCATAATTCATAAGTCTTTATCTACGCAATGATCCTAAAAACCAAAATATCATTAAATACCACTAACCCTTCTTTTTTGTGTAGTTAGGATGAATAAGAAATCCTTGTAAGAAAATGATATATTCTGAAACATTAATGAATCTTTATCACATTTGAAAATTATGTTTTAAACCATTAAAAATCCTTGTAAAACTAAGATATTCCCAAAACAAGCTGTCACATCCTTGTAGGAAAATGATCATTACTAAATAGGAAATCAACAAGTGAAAAGGAGGTAAATAACAAAATCCATACAGCCTGTTATAATTTATATCACAAGTCCTTTTTGAACTCTGATTTACTTGAAAGTTTATCCCAATATAGAAAAATACCTCTAGAATCTCCTAGTAAAGTTTTAGCTTGATTCAAAGGTTAGATTTGAAGTTATGCTTAATAATGTAAAACTGGACAACATGAAATTTTACACCAAAATCTGAATCTAACCTTGATTGGATCGTATCACATATGCTATAGGATAGTTTGTTGAAGATGAATCAGAGTCATTTTCATATCCATAGGAAATATTATTAGTGAAGAAGAGAGAAAAAAAAAAAGAAATTGAGAGGTTGTGTCATGATCAAGGTCAAATGTTGGATGCACAGATTGTGTTTGCAATCTGCTAGCTCATATCATATATTATATGTATAAGAAAAGTAGTCTCCTTACTGGGATGGATTATATTATATCAAATGAAAAAAAAAAAAAAAAAAACTCTTCATGGGTCCTAAAATTCAAGATATTTAGGAATAAAGATGAATTGGATAATTGGTTAATCTCTTAATTCAAGTAATTTGATTTATTCTCTTTAGCCAAGGTATCTGGTGGCTAGATATGAAAATCTTAAGCGGTTGGTAGTTGGTAGCTCATGTTGTATAGTAAGTCAAGGTGGCTAGTAACTGGTACCTGCAAAAGGTACCCTTTGATGGATGTGGGGACTTTTAAATGCTTAAGTAAGTAACTTTATAGAGAGAGAAAGTGCAGAGATATTTTAGAGAGATAGGTTTTGAAAATATATATACTAAAAGTGTTAAGAATAAAGAGATTTTAGACCTAAAGTTTGAAGGATTCACAATGTATTTATAACTCATGAATCTTGTTCTTTTGTAGAGAGGATGCGTTAAGGTGTAATTTCACCTTTATAATATTTTGAGTTGTTTTTTACTCAAAATAATACATATTGGATCAGTATAAAATACTAAGATACTCGCATGGGGTCCTAAAAACATTTATGATTAAGAGTTGGGCTTGGGAAAGTTATTTGAGCTCATTAGAGATGAAAGACCTAAACACCTTGTTTAAAGCAAGCCCATCGAATGGAGCTCCTCCCCTAAGGCGAGCAAATGAAGTCGAGCTCTTCCTCTAAGACGAGAGCCTATGGAGTTGGGCTCCTCCCCTAGGACCATAAGTCGGGCTCCTTCTCTAGGGTGAGATCATGGAGTAAGGTTCCTCTTATAGAACGAGCTCATGAAGTGGGCATTCCCTTAGAGCAAGATCATGGAGTCAAGCTCCTTTCCTATGGCAAAACCATAAAGCGGTGCTCCGATCTTCTAAGGCAATGCTATGGAGTAAGGCTATTTCCCTATGGCAAAACCATAAAGCGGTGCTCCAATCTTCTAAGGCAATGTTATGGAGCAAAGCTCCTCTCCTAGGGTAAGCCCATGGAGTTGTTATACTCAGGTACATTGAATAAGGCCTTTTAAGAGGGTTTTTAGAACCTTTAAATTTTGGTTTATCAATAGCCTCCTACTTTTTATGATATTAATTTTCAAAGACTTGTAAAGCTACCTGGTTATCATGATGAGTTTGTTGAATTTTGTTTGTATGAGAAGAGAGGTGGAAACCCTAGAGTTATTAATAGAGAACCCATATGTAGGGGTGTGCACCATGTTTGAAGAAATTTCTAAATGTATAAAGGGGAACCATGGAAGAACCCATACTTTAAAAATTTCTAGAAGAGTGAGGTGAGATATAAAGAACTTTATAGTTAGAAATGTTTTTTAAAAGTCAGGTAAACCTATGAAAAAGAAACCTAACTTAGAAAAATTTATAAGTGGTATGGGGGAACTCATAAAAGGTGATTTTATCCTTAGAAAATATTATAAAAAATCAAGGGGAACCCATGGAGGGTGAGACTATACTTAGAAAAAATTTCTAAGAGACTGAAGTGAATGAACCTATATCAACGCTTATACTTAGAAAAATTTCTAAGGGGTGGAGGAGGAGACCATACTTGGGAAAATTTCTAAATGGCTAGGGGGATAGACTCATATCAACGTCCATACTTTGAAAGATTTCTAAAAGGAAAAGGGAAAACTCATGAAGAACAAGCCCATACTTAGAAAACTTTCTAAATGGCTAGGGGATGGAACCATGTCAATGTCCATACTTAGAAAAAATCCTAAGGGGAAATGAAGATGGATCTACATAGGGTAGTGTTATTACAATAAAGTGACCAAGTTCATCCATTGGAAAATGAGAGGTATGTTACCTCTCTAAGATGACATGGGGCATGAGAGCTTCCTATTGAAGAGTAGTCAATAAAGTGTATGGGGTATGTGACTTACCTAGTATAGTGCGGGGGCTTGGGAGCCACCCTTAAGATTCATGCTAGTTTAAGATTGTATTGGAGAGCTAGGTGATATAAGATCAATTCCTTGAGAATTAGTGAGATGTGTTTTAGCATCATCTAGAGAATCTTTCAGTCCGAGACTGTACTAGAGAATTAAAAATTCGATATCAACCCCTAGTGAATTGGAGAGAGGCCCTTAGGCATCAACTAGAGAATGTGTCAGTTCGAGACTACACTAGAGAAAGAGGAATCCAAGATCAACCCTTAGTAAATTGGCGAGAGGCTTTTAGGCATCACCTAAAGAATATGACAATCTGGGACTGCATTGGAAAATAGGGCATCCAATATCAATAATTGGAAAATTAATGAGGGGCTTTTAGGCATCACTTTGAGAATAATGTTATTGTAATGGGAACCTCATACCCATCCCTTGGAGATTGTAAGGCTATTGCCCTAGGAATACCAAATCTATCCACTTCAAAAAGAATGGTGTTATTGCACTAGAGAGACCAAGTGTCCAAAAGCCCCCACTAGAGATCTATAGATATAAAAATATGTCAGAGATATATTATTTTTATTTCAAAAATAAACTACATTTTAATTGAGGATTATATATCCTAAGGTGATCTGAGTGATAGGTATGGAAGATGTTCTTAGGAGGAACATGTCTTGAAGGAGGCGTCAATGTGTTTTCATTAATTACCCTAATAACTTTGAATGAGTGATTCTATTTTGATTCAAAAGAGTTATAAATCCTTAAAATACACCAAATACTCATGGGTTGAGCCCTCATGGTTTTTCCTCGATCTTTCATTTCTACTAGAAGATTGATTTTGTTTGGAAGGTCTTTCATGTCGATTATCCTTGTAAAAACAAGAAGGCTCATGTCAGCAAACTAGTTTCTTCCATCCAAATGTGATTTTTCATGACTTGCTTCACCATGAGGAAGCTTTTGTCTAGTAAGGCATAAAGCTTTCTCTAGAAGACATGTTCTTTTACCTCTCTTTTCAAGGCTATTGGCTTAAACAATTCTTCCACCTTAGCATCTCCTCATTCAACCTATTCAAATATGTCCGTGTAGACTCGTCTCCTTATCGGGTAACACAAAATAGCTTCATAAAACATTTCTTGGTAGGTATGTTGGTGTTGAAGCATGTCATTAGCTTAGTGTAGAGGTCATTAAACCATTCAATGAATATTGGCTTCAAATTATTGTACCATACATGCGCAGATCCTCGAAAGGTTATGGAGAGGATTTTACACATTGAGTCATTATCCTGGATGACCAGCTCTAAGCTACTGCACACATTTAGTACATGCTCCCTCAGATCAGCAAGACCATTATAATTGTCCAGACTTATTTTTGTGAAAATATAATTCTTAAGGAGTTAAGTGTTCAATACTCGTTTGGAAAAAGAGAAACCCCTCTACTAATGGGCATTATATGTCATTCTCCTAGATATGTTCATGTACAGACCGTCTCATATACAAATTATGAACCTGGAGTTTAAAGGATTCATGGTATATTTAAGCTCATGAGTCTTACTCTTTTCTGGAATTGAGGGGTTAAAGAGTAATTTCACCCTTGTGATATTTTGAGTTGTATTCAACTCAAAATAATACGTATTGAATCAATATTAAATATTGAGACACTCGTATAGGGTCTTAAAACTTTTATAAGATAGAGTTGGGCGCAAGTTGTTTGAACCCATGAAAAGTGAAAAATAAGCTCATGTACGCTGCCTAGTAGGAGCCCATACAGTGGGGCTCATCCCTTAGGATGAGCCTATAGAGTGAGGCTCCTCTTATAAAGCGAGCCCATTAAGTCGGACTCTTGCCCTAGAGCGAGACCATGCAATTAGGCTCCTCCCTTAAGACAAGACCATGGAGTGGAGCTCCTCTCATAGGGTGAGTCTAACCCATTGAACCCCCAACCTTGGTTATTATAGATTCCATTGAGTTTAATAAATTTGTTTCGATTTGGTTTCTATGAGATTATTACAATTTTAAATAAATATTTTGGTATTTGGTTGATGCTTAATTTTATAAGTATTTATTTCAAAATGAATCAAATGTCAAATGATAAAAAATAAAAAAATAATAATAACAAAAAATCAAAGTAAAAAAAACAAAAAGAACAGTATTGCATTGTTCACATAAAAAGTGCAAGCATGTGATTTAAGTTCAAATGCTTTGATGTTTTTATTAATTTACCAATTTGTTATTGTCCAAAAAAACCTTATTAGAGTTATGCACTGCTTATACAAGTGGGGCCTTAGGCAAGTGGGACCGAGGAAGACCCATCCGCCTGGGCGTATATTTTTGTATCTTCTTATATAATGTAGATGATAAGTCTTTTTTTTTTTTAATAGAAAAATTGTAATAGATAACATGCTATTTGTCACAATGTAGAAAAATTACCTATCTCAACTCTTAAACTCGCAACCTTAGCTTAACCTAACACCCTAATCACTCCAGCTAAGACACGATATTAATCTAAAATGATGAAAAAATATGTTAACCTTGTTTTTTACAGTTCATATAGACAATTAAACTAATTTTTTAGTTGTTAGTATAATTAGCTCAAGTCTTCGATAGACTATCTACTTTGTAACAAGCCCATAACTATTTTTTGTTAGCCTTTTTTTTTTTTTTTAATTCTACCATTTGGGTTGTTTTAGCTACATCTTTTTATGTTTTATTTTTTATATATATTTTACCCTTTAACGTGGGGTATTTATTTAATATTAGCTTTTAGTATTAAATTGATGGTAAATAGATTTTTGTATATTTTTTATCAAGTAATAAAAGTTTTTTGCTCCTTTTTTATCTTTAATTTTTTTTTTAATTCTATCATTTAATATTGGATTTTTAATTTCTTTGGGTTTTTTTTCCATTTTTTATCCTTTTTTTTTTTTAGTTTCAATTTCATAATTTAATGTGAGATTTTATTTTATTTTATTTTTCAGTAATGAGTTGATTTTTTTTTTTAGACCTATCCAATGAACAAGATCATTTTACAACAACTCCTATATAATTTAATTTAAAACCCGTGCTCTTAAAAAAATAATTGGGTATTGATATTTTAAATTTAAACCACTGTAATGAGTTTTATAATATTATCAAAAACTTTCTGGTAATTTAAATATTATTTTTTCACATTTAATAGATTATTAATCCAAGCTGCAGCGATGAATAAACTAGTTTTAACGAAAAGATAATATTATTATGATTCTATTGCTTGACCGACTAGGATACATGATATCTTCACACCATAAGCATCAAGCTTCAGGGATTTCCTACGCAGCTTCTCTCACTTTATTTGCTTAACTATTTACATAATTGCACTTGCCAGGAAAGCGCAGGATAGTGTAATTGCTGGGTAATCACAATTGTAGGCGAACATTGACTAGTTCATAAACCGCGGCATCAGGGTAGGTTCTGAGTGTTTTCTACACATCAGCTGATGCTCCATCGATCCACCACCAACTGCCATTGATGGAAGACTTGGGTGTTATTTTTCACCATCCGATGGCGGATCCCGGTTGAGCTGCTACACCATGATAGGTTTAAGTTATTTCCTAGCTAATTGTTGTATCCAAGATGGGCACTGCTTGGTAGGTTCCCCATCTCCACGTCTCCATGATCAAATATTGAATACCCAAGTGGTTGAAATGATCTCGCAATCGACTGATGGTGACTGGGGTATTGATCCACTAGCTCGCCTGTTTATTTATTTATTATAAAGCGATTCCATGGTTAATATATAGAATGAAAGGTCTTATTATTTGCATTTTTTATCAAAAGAAGAATTAACTATATATATACACACCTTGTGTGAGCAGAGGTGTGTCACTTGAAATCCCAACAATCTCCTCTAAAGAGTTCCATTCTACATATGCCCGTCTTACCAAAGTGTCAATATAACCCTGTGCAAATGTCAAGAATGAAACAAATAAATTATCACAAGAAAAGGAAAAAAAACAAAAAAAAACCTGTGCAAATGTGTGCCTGGATGATCCCTTACCGTATTGCTTGGAAGCTCTTTAGTGGAGTACGAATTCCCGTCGATCACTGCGTGCACAATTTGACATATAGGGTCGAAGGTGATGGTGCAATTGGGCCGTCGAAAAACAAAATGTTTGTTCCCCAGATCACAAGTCCTAGCATGTTTTATTGTAACTTCCCACATTTTCTCAGACATCCCAACGCCTAAAATCTGTTCAAGTAATAGAAACGAAGTTAATTTCTAAAAAAATGTATGAATTGCCGTGCTGTAAAGGGAAAATGTAAATCCATACCTCCCTAAGCCTCCGTGGGTCAACAACGGACAACTTCAAGAAGTCCTGCACGGTGCTAATGCGCGCGGCGGCTAGCTTCTTGTGGAAAGCCCCGTCTTTCCCTATCTTCTCAAGTCGCCAAACTTCGTCTTGTAGCATCGGTGGATGATGCTTCTTGTACACTACAAGTGGAAGATTATTATAGAAGATGAATAGGAAACGAAGATTTCTCAAAGTTCTCTTTTTCAATCGATGAGAGAAAAGGAATGAGTAATTAATTATCATTGATGAGTGGACAAAATCAAGCTGTTTGTATTTTATTGGGACTGCTCGTTCCAGGAGTTAGGATCTTGGGATTGTTCATGGTAGGACACGTGATCAGTTGCCGATCTCAGTTAGAGTTTAACCTATTGAATATATACATTGACTCTGAAATTTGCTGGGCCCCCTTGATTCAAAATAATTTTTTAATGCCCAGTCAAATAATGAAACGACACGTAATGTTTTTCTATCATATAATTATGATAATATTGTTAATGACTAGTGAAATCGTGTTAGCTGTTCATTCTGTTTAGCCCCTTCCTTGGTTTTTGTGTTATGTAATTTTTCTAATTATTCTTAAAAGAAGAATTATTTAGCAAAGAGTATACTATTATGTTAAGTAGGTCAAAAGTCATAATGAAAGCCTTTTCTCTCTCTCTATATATATATATATATATATATCAATGTGAGAGCTACATGCATTCTCGTGCTGTAAATTATTAATCATAGCAAGAATAATAGTTTGTTTGGGATTATGATAGCGGTTATGATTTAAAATACATTTCGTTTAGAAATACATTAAGACGATGCTTTTCTATTTTAAAAAAATATATATTTTTGATATCAGCGAATCAAAATGATCTAAAAATATTATTAAAATATTAATTTTAACAAAAATAAAAAGTTTAAAAGAGATGTTTCAATGAAATTAGTATTATTTAACAAGAATGATGGCATGTAACGCGATTACTCTAAAACCTTATAAGAGTAAGAAAGTTTAAATTGATTTCAATAGTTTTGATGTGAATATTAAAATCATTATAAAAATCTCAAAAAAATAATAAAATTGATGTCTATTTTTAAATGAATAATAGTTTTATAAAAATATCTACATCGCAATTACCAAAAACACACTATCTAATAATAACAATAACTGATAGAAAATAAACAAATAAATATGTAAATATTAATGGCATCCGATTCCTCCACCCTAGGAGTTTTGTGTTGAAACGTGAAGTATGATAATTATTTTAAAATCTGTTGTATAGCGAAGCATGTACGTAGAGTTATGCTATATACTAGGAAAAAGAATAGCTATTTCCCTTTTCTTCTAAAAAAAAAATGAATTATCCCATTTGAAATCATATAAAAATGCACATCATGAAGTACTAGGCTAGGCGCTAACATTAGAAATGTTAAATAAGCAGAAGATAAAATAATTGAGGGGCAGCAAATTGAAAAGTAAGCAAAGATTATCTTGAAAAAGGTTGGTAAATATTATCGAAGAATATAATTAGTATAATAATTGAGAAATATTATACGATCAGTTCTATTATCACCAACTCACGTACGTTCGGTAGACATAAAATACCATGAGCTAATTGTAGATTTAAGGTTATATATGTCTCATGCTAGAAGTCATGCTTCAATTGATGAGACATCATAATGAAATATTAAGAAAGAAAAAGGATAATTAGGAAGAAGAGACTTACATTCTCCACGATGATCTTTGACAACAAAAGCTTCAGTGATTGCTTCACGAATCCTGACTCCTTGATAGCTCTCCGGAACAACTCTTGCACCAAGCCTGAATTTCCTGCTCCTAATCCAACTCGAATTATCGGTGAACTCGATCTCTCCGATCGGTGCAAACCCATCCCTTAGTGTAACCGATAGGCAATCTCCGGCGAGCAAAGGTCGCTTGCCTGTTCTCTCCTTCACAATATTTCTGTTAAATTCTTCACTAGTCCAAGTACGGTTATCATATGAAGGGTAGTCTCCGTCGAGAACCACAACTTCAATTTTGACCGGGTGAGGAAGGTATGTCGAAACGACTTGATCACCCCTTGTGTCTACAAGAAGGATTTGGAGCGGAGAACTCTCAAGATCAACTATTTTGCTCCCTGTAAATATAGGGAGCAAGAGATTTTTGCTGAACATTAGTTGTAGACTTGACGGTTCAAGGGATTGGATTCGCAACGAAGGTGATCTAGTCAAAGAGCATGTTGAACGTCTTAGATTGGTTTCCACTTCTTCATTCACCTAAGAAAAAACATGTTTAATAGAATCAAATTAATTGTTCTTTGTAATTTGTGGCATGCTTTATGTATTTTTGGTAGGGCTTTTACATGCATGTAAGTTGTCCAAAAAAACAAAATTAGTGCAAACCCTGGATTGGAAGACATATAACATTTATGTTCGATCAAGTAGAGAAATGGTGTGAGGATCTACAAGTAAAACGAAGTATACTTAAGGTTTTTTCTTAAACAAGTGCTATTATGAAAGAATGAACATGAACTACAAACATCTCATGTATTCAAGTTGTTTCTTCTTCATTGGAAAAAACATAACTTAGTAGAGCTTAATTAATTAACTTACAACTCTCCTGAGCATTGGCTCTAAGGCCAAACAGAAGTTCTTTAAGGAATTCACCATAACTGCTTCTCCAATTACCCTGTAAATAAATAGAAATCATTGCACCACATGAGATACACCTTCTTGATGGCAGTGCAATCTCTTTTGTTTTCTTCAAATATCAAACTCAGTTTTCACAAATAGAAACAAAAGAACTGGAAAGTACAAAAAGAAGAATCTCAAACACAAAATTCAAGCACGTACGAGGCAAAAGAAGGTCTTCTTCTCATTCTTTTCTGATCGTTGGGCTGATCCAAGTCCGAACCCGGTTCTTCAAGAAAACGTTTACCTGCCATGTGATTTGAAGATATTTATGCAAAAAAGAAGAAGAGTTAATTAGAAGATGAAATGGCGGAGGAGTTTCGAGTTCAGGGTTGATCAGTTGTGCTTAGGGCTTCTTTTATCTACAAGCGGTATATAAGGGCACAAAAAAAATTTAAAAAAAAGAACAGAAGCACTTTCTTGGAATCATGGAGGAAATAACTTGGTAAATGGAAAGGCGGAGTGACCTACGGGTATAAGATGTCACGACTTTGACTCCAAGTCAACCCCAATCAAGCGTGATTGATAGGTTTTGGGGAGATTGATTCTTAAATCGATGAATTGTGCGGCTGTGATCATTCAACGGATTATACGGTACAAACATTTGCGTCTATGAAGATATATTGGGTTGCTCTTAATGGAGAATTTTGCCGTTCGATCATTTAAATATTCTCGTGTGAAAATATAAAAATGGTCAGACATCGGCTTCATTTCTGAGAAGCATCCTGTGTTTTGGAGGTGGTGCCAGGAGATGGGCCCCGAATTCAGTAGCTGGTAAATAATGAAATCACCATGACGAATACTTTTCTTTTCTTTTTTGGCACAGAGAAAATATGTCCTGATGTTTGTCTTTAATGCTTAAAACTATTGCGTTGATATTTATATTCTATCAAATTATTTTAATATTAGTTAAATCACCCTGGCAGATATTTTCAAAATTAAAATTATGATTTTATATTAAAAAAACTTCATTGTTGGGTTCTATTTTTTATTCATAACAATTTAGGGTTTAAGATTTTAAGAGTATGTTAGTTAGGATTAACTTGAGAGAGTGGGAGAGAGTGGCAGGTTTATAAGAGGGAAAAGATGGTGAATAGTGTCTAATAAGGGTTGAGCCATATTGAAGGCTTGGATCGCCTATAGTCCAGGTTAAATTTTTGTAAAAAAAAAATTTGCATTAATATTACATCAATTCAAGTTACAATTAATAAAATTAGCATAAAAAAACACGCTTTCTCTATTAATTCAACCACCGATTTTTTTCATTAGAATCTCTATCTTTCTAAGCTGAGAAAGATAAAGTTAAAAATTGTATCTCGTCTTATACTAGATGATCATGTCTTGTTTTCTTTTTTTATTTACGTGGGTGTCCGAGCTAGCTTGCGCGCACCACGACTAATCTCACGGCTCACTGAACATCCTGCAAACCCAGTGAGCATGTAAGGCACCGCGGGGGTGACAGGCGTACACGGTGAGATTTGAACCCAGGATGCAGAGGAAGGGAACAAGTCCCTTCAACCGCTGGGCCAAGACCTCAAGTGCATCATGTCTTGTTTTCTTATATATTCAGCTTATAAAATTTAACAAAACCAACTCCCGACTTTATTCCATTTATTGTACGATACTACCTAGCACATAAATTCAACTACTAAAGCATTAAAGCATTGCTTCAAACTTTAAAAGACATCAGATTTGATCTTTTCCTTGTATATGTGCAATTTTTTTAAACACAATATGAGATTAACACACCACATATGAATACTTTGTATAAAAAGGCTACAAATCATTCATCTTAATAACAAGGATAGGTGACAGTTTACCCACACTATTGTTGTTACCTAATTTTGGACCCTACATGCTGGAGACAGTGTATATCTTTTTTGAACTGAGTGTAGGAGTTTAGCTCATGTTCGCCAGAAGATTGACAAAAGCAAAGAAAGAAATATTTTTTTCAAAATCTTGTTTGAGCTGTTTTCTGCTCGTTTTATCCTTTCTCTTTGCTACCAAAATCATCAGGTTTTTCTAGGTTGATCAGGAGTCTTCATAATGCTAAATTCGTTCCTTCTTTATCTAGTCTTTAAGGTTGGATAAATACCTCAGAATTTGCACTAAAAAAATGGTTCTGCTGCTGTCGTAATTTTTTGTTCCAACTTAGGCTCTGATTCTGATTTGGTTTCGCACGATATCTGACCATCCTAACTATATTTTGTCACTCGTGACATGTTGAAAAATTGACGTACACCTTTATTAGGTCCTAGAGATCATTGTTCTTAGGGCAGATTCTCAGTCAAATTTGGATGCTTAGCATTGTCAGATCAAGAACCTTTTTGACCAACTAGATTACTGTCAGATTCTGTTATCTAAAATAATTTTATCTCACTTCGACTCCTCATTAAAGTTGTAGTCTTAGACGTGTAGATGATTTTGGGATTTTGAATCGCTTGATTTTGATATCCGAAGCTCAAGATATTCCCGTTTGAATATATAACGAAAAAGCAAATAATTCTGCCGCAAGAAAGATATTGACCCGAGTTTGCACTAAAATATAGAGCGAAGATTTCCTATATAAAATCCAGAATAATATTAAGTTCAGAGAGCTACACACTTAAGGGATGCACAATTGAAAAATTATGCATTGACAGAGATTGAAAATACTGTGCAAAGGAGTGGCAAAACCTTTGCAGAAATGTTCAACAGGTTGGAAGAAGAGATGAATTATGGTCAGGATCAATTAAGGCGGGAATTGTCCAGCTTAACCAGCGTTGGAATGATGAACGAAAACAGATTTATTATGTGGTTATTGAATCTGTGGAAAAACAAAATTATAACAAAAAAGGTCGATTGTTTTTTGTCTGAGGTCATGGTGGCACTGAAAAAACACATACATGGAAGACAATTATTACCAAACTCCACTCAGATGGTAAAATTATGCTTGCAGTGGCATTATCCGGTAAGGCTCAGAGTCAGAATTCAAGAGTAAGAGACAGATGATATGCTAACACTGTATGTTGGTCTTTTTAGCTAAGAAATCTAAGCAATCTCTATCTCTCTCTTTTTTGTTCACTTATCCAATCTCAATTTCAACATTTCAATTTCGCGTTTTTTTACAGTGTCTTACATTCGAAAGCAATCCCAGAGTTAAAAAGTTCTAAAAAAAGCACAATATCTTACAAAAAATGAATATATCTAATCTACAGCCGAAAAATAAAAACCAACTAATCTTAGCATTCAAAGTGGTTGAATACATGGGACGAATTCAACCACCTTCACTTCGGTAGTCACTAATTGCAGCACTGATCCAAAGTTTTAATGTTATATGAGAAAATCAGGAATAGGTGGTGTTTGAGCAACCACATTTAATGGTGCATCAGCTCTTTGACGAGTTTTGTGTTTGCCATTACGATTTCTACTCTTCTGTTTTTCTTTCTCCCCACCATCTTCCCTTCCATCACCATCCTTCTTCCCTTGACTTTTCTTGCTTTTCTCTTTACCATGACCCCTGTGTTTACTTCTCCTTGAACTTGGATTTTCAGGATTGTTCTGTTCCCTAACAGCTAGATCTTCATTTGAATCAGATAGATCAACATTTAGTTTCTCCTTCCCTTTTTTCTTAATAGATGACTTATCAGATGGATTACTTTGAGATGACGCAGGTTTAGCTTCATTACCTAAGAGTATATCACGAATGGCACCAGAAAGTAAATCATCTTTCACCTCTGGTTTCTTGGCAGTGACAGGTGCTGCATCTCCTTCATCCAACTTCACTACCACGGGCCTAGGCTTTGCATGGTTTGGCTTTCTCTTTGAGACTAGTGATTGGTTTGTAAGCGTAACTAAATCTTGGGTGTCATCATTTGTATTAATGCCAGAACTTGGATAATTGGCAGGTGGGTAATCATTTGCTATAGTTATAGTTTCGTTCTTTTCTGAAGGGAGGTAATACAACTCATGCAGCTTCCGGTGTTCTGTAAGCAAGGAAGTGGCCTCGGTTGATGGTTCTGGATCTTCTTCATCTTGGAGGTTAGAGAATGAAATGCCAGCACTTTCTCCATAATATGGACTTCTAAGAGAAAATGAACAAGATGAAGGCAATTCTACATTTCCACATATTGCTTCCAAGTCAGCAAGATTCCCCTTAAGCACTAGCTCATCTGGTATTAGTACTCTCTCCTGGGCAGTTATTGAGACTGGACCAAGCTCCTCAGAGAAAGCATCATGTACCCATTCAACAATTCTGGAAGCACTCACTTCTTCGGTCTCCAAATTTGCCTCCTTGAGCAGCGAAGGATTCAATATATCCCGTTTTACCAACTCAATAAATCCAAGTGCATTCCGTGCTCTCTCCTGTATTTCAACATCATAGCTGCCTAATAATGGACACATAGCCAATTCCATCAAGTTTAACAGTTTAAAAACAGATTCATGCGTGAAACTCTTTTCCTCCATTAATGCAGATGTAGACAACTGTCCATGCCCACCATTAACAACAGAAGGATCTTCATAAGATTGGTTTGAATTCCTTGGATTGAATCCTTCATCTTGGTCACATTCAACTGGAGCTTTAGCTGATGCTAAATCTGAACTTTCTGAGCATTCCCTTTTAGAAGCCAAATCTGAAACTTCTGATGTCATATCTTCCTTTTGCACAAGGTAAGAACATACACAAAAGATTAGGACTTTAAAAGCAGACTGCATGTAAACTGTTCTGATTGATGAAGGCAGGAGACCGGTACGAGGCTGTAGCAATGCCTCCATAAGTTCAACTGGGTTCCTCGAGAATTCTACATATTCCCCACACACCCAAGCAGCAGCAGATAATATCCTGTGCAGAAAAGGATTCCCAAGTAATGCTGGATCAATCAGTAAGTGACGGCCAACACGAACAAGCTCTGGCCTAACATCCTTGACTCTCATACCTATATCAATTAGCTGATTCTCAATTTCTTCCCCCTTCTGGCAATGTGGAATTGTTGACATTTCCCCGAGAAGCGACACATACCAATCAAAGTCAATTATAATCTCATACACGTTCTGGCAACAAGTTGATAAAATTGAACCAAGAATCTCATTGCAGAACTCAGGGTCAGATTTGAGCGCATAATTAACCAAAACCCTGCAAATTTCCACCACATTGCCCTCTGAAACCATTGCCATAACCAGACGCAAAGACTCGAGTTTAATATTCGGATCTTCATCACTCAAAGACTGAATCACAACATCCTTATTCTCCAAAACTGCCCACAAATGCTTTGGCGCCATAATTGATAGCGCATGCAGTCCAAGATACTTAAGATTCGGATCATCCTCCAATAAAAACTCATGAATTTTGACAGCTGCAAGCTTCACTGCAGATTCATACTCAGTGAAGCTAGCGACCACAGTCCTAATACACTCAAACACCATCGACTTCGCCCCAGTCTTTCTCATATGATCACAAATCGGCTCAACCACCCTTTTAGCCAACCTAGGCTCTAAAGGAGCCAAGTTTGCAAAAATCTTTAAGACCTTAATCAACACCCAATTATTCCTCGAATCAACCAAAATCCTATAAAACTCAGGTGCCAATGGAAGATACGATCTGGGTTCTTTGGAAGCAAGCTCACAAAACACCCCAACAACTGCAGACAAAATTTGCGAATCACTACTCTCCAAACTCTCAACAAGTCTCTTAAAACACACCCTAACTGCATCTGGGTATTTTTCAAAAAGCCTTAAAACAACACTTACAGCTTTCTTTCTAACAAAAACCTTAGAAGTGGACATCAAAGTGAAAACTTCAGAAGTAAGATCTCTACATAAATCAACAGTGCCAATTCTAGATAAGCAATCAAGAGCCAAACTCACCTCAAACTCATTGCCACTATTGAGATCCTTCCTTAATTGATTAGTGATCAGCAAAATAACAGGTGTGGATTCGTTGAAGGACTGAGAGATCGCAAGATAACCAATCTTTTTGTGAGCGAAAGTGGGAGATGAGATGCATTCAATGGCGTGAAAAGATGCCCATGACATGTCAATGGAGTGGATTGAATTGAGGTAAGTGAGTTTTTGAAGGGCAGTGGATTTGGTTTGCAAGTCAGTGGTTTTGATTTCTCTACGGATTTCTTCAATAACTTTGGATATGAAAGTGGATTCGGTACTTTGTTGGTGGCGAAGACCTTTGATTATGTCATCTAAACTGCGCTGGAAAAGGGTGTCCATTAGAGAAGGAGATGCCATTGAAGAATTAGAGATGGGTTTTGATTTATGAATTGAATGAGGAAGGATTTTTTTTCCTTCTTATTTATGTTTTTGTTCGGTGGTGTTTTAGGGGAAAGCGTCGAAGAACAAGGGTTGTTCCTTTTTTGGGAAGTGAAATTGCAGGAGGAAGATGGGTTGAGTTAGTTACATCTTAATTTTGGAAATTATATATTTAATCTTGATGTTTCTAAATCCATTTTATAAAAACATTTCATAATTTTTTTTTGGTGTTTTTTATTAATTTTATTATTTTCAAGTTTTTCATCTGTCATTTTTAATCATTATTTTTTAATAAATTTAAAAAAATATATTAATAAGTTTTTTTATGCTATTTTTTATAACATAGTCAAATACTGAAAAGTATATTTCAAGTTATTTTTCTTAACATTATCAAATATAAAAAAATAATCCATACTCTAGAAATTCAATTTCTAAAAAGAAACTACTTTATAGCAAATAAATAATATTGATTCACAAGTAGTTTTAATTTCTCAACTAATTTCTTCAATAATTTTAGGATATGAAAGTGGATTTAACACTTTGCTGGTTATAAAGAACGTTTGATTATTATAAAATATACTCAAAGTGTGAGTTTTTTATTGTAAACAACATTGTTCACTCTCTCGCATTTTACTATGGATTTACAGTTCAAAAAATTTTATTTTTTTCATTTTGGTCCCTAAACTTGTTTTTCCTACAATTACATCCTTTTAAGCCAAATTAAAGGACAATTGAATCAAATTTATTGACTAAGGGTAAAATTGCAGTATGGGGGACCGAAGTGGAAAAGGCACCCTAAATGGGTGATGGTTTCAATGTTCTCCCAAAAAGTTCACTTTAATCCTCAAGCTTCACTTGTTATACCTATTCAGTCCCTCAATATTTTTTCAATTTAATTTTGATAAAAAAAATTTATTTTTTTTATTTTTAGTTCTTAATTTGAGAGATAAGAGAGAAAGATCATCAAATTCTAATGGTAGAGAAAGGAAAATATTGTTTGCACTAATTTTGGCCATAAAAATAGTTGATTTTTTTGTCAAATAATTTTATTTGATAAGGAGAGTTGAACTTAGGTATTTATTTTTTAACATTAAAAGTGCCTAAAAATACAGATCTGAGCTTATAAAGATTTTTTGTTTCGAGTTGATTTTTTTTTTTTAGGATAACTGTTTTGTGTTTTTGAGGTTATAAATAGATTTATTATGTTGCTAGGGTGTTTTATAGGTTTTTTAAATAAAAATAAATTGAAAATAAATTTTTTTGTTCAAAAACTTGTCAACTCTAATTTTTTAGGCATTATAGTGATCAAAATCTAGGTAAAGTCAGACCAATGATAATTAACTCTTAGTAATTATGTGTGTTGAACATGTTTTCCTTTTGTTTTTTTATTTGAGAGGGGCGGGATGCATAAAGGATAGAGTAACTTATAAATTAATCCTTCCAGTTTAACAAAATAAATTAAATCATCTCTTGTTTTTAAAATAATTAATTAATCTCTTGACTAGCATTTACTATGCTTAACTCACTTATTAGTTTTTTCAAGAAATATCTTATTTCCTCACCGATCTTTCTATATTATAATTTTTATTTTCAAAAAATCAATAAACTAAGAAATAATGAAATAGGTCAAAAGTATCAAGTTACAAAAAAATTGAAATACAAGAATTAATTAAGTATTTGTAAAACTAGAGAGGCTATTTGATTTAATTTACAATACTACGGGGACTAATTTATAATTTACTATAAACCATAACACTAACTAATTCTAATCTGCTTAGTACAATTCTCCCAAGTTCATAGGCTTTTAAGTGGGCTTCTCTGCCGATCCATAGAGCGGCCATATGATTAGGTTAGAGATTTTCATAAAAGATTTTAAATTATCTTAAATTGATCTATTTGAAAATCAAATTGAGCATAAAGGGTTTTTGTTTTATATATGTATATATAAATAAAGAGGTCTATTAGGTTTTGTGTTGTCCAATGAAAAAAGCTTTTCTTCATCAATTTTTTTTTAAAAAATAGAAAGAGATAAGATATATTTTGATTTTTTCTTAAATCTAGTTTCTTAAATCAGCCCTTCAATTAATTTTTCCTTCATATTTAATTTCTTTTTTTTTTAATTACTATTTGATATATTTTGAATGATTTATAAGATTGAAGTTTTTTTTTTCAATCTCACCCTTTTAATTTTTTTCAATAGTCAAATTTAATTATTATTTTTTTTATTGTTTTTTTAGGATGATTTTTAATATTGATTTTGTTTGGCAATTTCATTCTCCATTTTTTATACCAAATTAGATCCATATTTTTTTTTATTGCTTTTTAGGATGATTTTTAATATTGATTTTGTTTGACAATTTCATTCTCCATTTTTTATACCAAATTAGATCCATATTTTTTTGATTGTTTTATTTTTTTGCTTGAGAAATTTTTTTAAATTGATATTTTTTATTTTTTATTTCAGCATTAAAATTATTGAAAATTGATCTTCTTAATAAAGCCTAGGTTGGGATTTCACTGACTATAAATTTGGGATATTAATTCAGGTTTAGAAGATTCGTTTGAGTTTTTTTTTTTTTGTTGCAACGCTCATGTATTTTTTTCAGTTTCATCCTTCAATATTTATTTAATTGAAGATTAGAATCCATCATCATCATCATCATCAATAATAATAATAATAATAATAATTTTCTTTCTATAGGGTTTTCCACTAATTTTGACATTGAATTAAGTTATCTCAGGTCTTTTCTTGTTAAATTTAGATATTTCAAACTATTTTTTTAATTAGATTAAATTATTGATTTAATACAAAAATGAGATTTAGCTTCATAATAGTTTGTTTGGTTTACCATCCAAGTCATTGCTTTAATAGTTCATGTGTCCTCTTTAGGTGTCATCATTGAACTTTTTGTAGTGACATTTCTATTTTTCCTCCCAAGCATAGTGTTGATGTCTTTTTTTTCTAATTATATTGTTAAATTAACCGAGCTTATTGAACCCTATCAAGTTAATAACCCAAGTCTCTGAATTTTGATTATAACAATCAATTCAATCAATTCAATTTCATCAATTATAACAAAGCTTTTTTTAATTTGGTATTTGATCTTGGATACTTTTATTTCATCCCTAACTGACCCTCAAATTTTCAATTTCTTTAATTTCATCTCTAATTTCACTCAATTGGGCCCCTTAAATTCATGTGTTTTTTGCAAAAAGGTTCTTAATCTTGTATTTCTTCAATTTAGCTCTTAATTGACTTCCAAACTTTAATCTACTTGAAATTTCATCCTTGATTTCACTTTATTGATTTTGGAAAAATTAAATCTGGTCTTTTAAAATTTCAATCTTCTCAATTAATTCCAAATCAAGCTTTCAAACTTAATATTTTTACCACTTAAGTCCCTAATAAAATTAATTTTTCCGATGAAAAGCCCAATTAAGTCATTGCACTTAATTAATTCTTTTAATTTGACCCAAATTTATTCTAACACTTAATTAAAATTCTTAATTGGGCCCATAATTAAAATAAATAGGCCTATAAAAAGCCTAATTAAGTCCTCATACTTAATTTTTATACTAATTCATCCAATAATAATTTGATTTAACCTTCAACTTGCATTATCTTTCAATCTTGGGTATAATAGGGTACATTTAAACTTTCAAATTTGTCCAAAATTTTAGCTTGGATTCTCTACGCATTTGAAACTCTTCTCAGTCTGCTCTTACTAAATTACTAATTTAGGAGAAACTCGAAATCGGGTTATTACATCCAATATAGAATTACAATTAGCACATCAATTTTTCAATCTCAGTCAAATATATGAACTTCATTTTATTTTTTTTAGTTTGTAAACATTTTCAAAAAAAATTAAATAAGTACTTTCATCCACATTCTGCCAATTTCTTTATTATTTAATGATGTGTCATTTGCCATAAAATTAACTTCCATTTCATGTCAATAGAGTACATAGACTTAATTTTTATTTTTATTTTCATACACAAATATTTTTTTTATTATTCGAATCAAGAATTTCAGTAAATTTTTAAACTAAATAACCTAAAACTACCTTGAACTCAGGGAAAAAATGAACTTATCTCCTTAATTATGATTTTTTTTTTACCTTGAGATTTTTTTTTGATAAAAAAATAGGTCTTTGTGTTAATCTTGATAGCAAATAATAGTCTAAAAACATGACATGTATTATGAAAACATGTGATTTGAAATAACACAAACAAAGAAATAACACAGGGGAAAAAATAATCTTTATAGAGGGGGTTATTTTTAATTCTATCAATAATTTATTTGTCACTTTTAATTAATTATAAAAGAGTTTTTAGTCTTTATGTTGATGAATTACCATTGAAGGAAAGGGTTTGCATCTTGAAATTATTTATTTTATTTTTTATAAAATTACTTTTTTAATTAAAAATATTTTTATTTCACATACTACTTTTATATATAAAAAAAGAGTCATATTACAAAATGAAAATTTAATGAAAGCACTTGATTTTAAAAATATATATATATAAAGGTTGGTTTATCAAAACAAAAAGATTAAAATTTATATACTCGATTGACATAAAATGAAAGTTGGAGTAGCAATAACAATTTAAAAGCAAATAAAACGCCATCTATTAACAAAAACAAATTAATAGAAGTCCATGTACTTAATTGAAAAGGGGTATACATTTAATGGACTGATAGTGCAATTATTTAGTATTATATTATATTTAACAAATATATATAGGCAAGAGTTTTTTATTTTAGCACTAGACACAATTTACCGTGAAGGGCTACAATAAAATTATTTTTTTGCCTATGGGTTAAAAAAAGGAAGCCTTGAAGGTGTAAGTATTTTGATCTTTTGCACTGATTCATTGATAATCAAAAGATTGTCAGGGGGTATGTTAGTTTTCTCTCTCTTTTAGCTGATAGAGTGCATACTTGTCCTCTTTGCTTTTGCTTTTTTAATTTTAGTCTTTATTTTTTTGATTTTTTTCCTGTTATTATTCCTTTAGTAAAATTTTGTTTGTTTTAAATTTGGTTCTTCAATTACAATTTCTCATGTGTTTTTTTTTTTACCTTATTCTTTTGATTTTTAAGTTATTTTCTTGGTCCTTTCGTTAAAATTTCATCATTCAATCAAAATTTATATTGTTTATTTTTTTTAATTTGACCATCATTCTTTTGATTTGTTTTTCCTTTTGTTAAATCTATTTTTCAATTCAATTTAACCCTTCAATTGAAAATTTTGGTGTGCCCTCTAATTATTATTATTTTCATTTTTACCTTAGATTCTTTTAATTAAAATGTTTTCTTATATCTTTTTGTGTAATTGTTGTTTTTTTTCATCTTTAGACATTTAATTTGTTAGTAATTCAGCTTTATATATATTTTTTCATTTGTAACACTTTAACTCTAATGACTCAGGTTACGAGTTTGAAAAGTTAATGTCATTTAACATTTTGTTTTTAGCATTTTATTTTATTAAATCATATTTCTTTTATTTATTTAAATAAATAAGTTGAGTAAACACAATCAAATAAATATCTTATTTTATGTGATTAAATATAATGATCTATATTTATCTTTTAATTTTTTTTCAAAATTTGTTTTGTTATTATTAATGATTTTTTTTTCATGTATTTACATAAATGATTATTGATTTATTTAATTAGATGCTTGTGTAGGCTTTTCAATTTATACTTTGGTTATTGTATGTAAAAAAAAAATATAAAAATAGCTTGCATGCCTGCTAATTTGTTTAGAAAAAAATTTGCAATAGTGAAAATATATATTTAGTACATAATTACAATGTTTTTATGTTCTTCTAAAAGAAGATGTTTTTGTAAGTCTGGATGGAGGAGCCTATTTTAATTTAAAATAATTTTATTTTAGAGGCCAATCCATTAGAATCAGTAATGTGATTTGCACGTAGAAGTATTTGACTTAGAACTTAACTAGTATTAAAATCGCGATAACTAATTTTGGTGGAATGACTTGAAAGTCTCATCCATTTAGCGTATACTTAGCAATAAAATTTACTCAATTATGAATAACATGACAAATTAGAGAAATACCCTATGATGTAAAAATAAATTGAGTCATTAACCCTAACACAAATACAAAGGTACGTGATGTGAATTTTTACAAGATTATACTTTTAATATATGCCAGACAATTACTAAAAATATTGAAACAAATAAAAAATTTATTTTGCTCTTCGTCTTAAATGTTCCTTTTTCGAGAAAAAACAAAATTGCAACTATTAATCACTAGAAGATAAAGATTCTTGATTTACAAGAGATTCTCCACCATAAAACAGGATTCCCTAAACAAGGGCCAATTTTAATTTTTATGAAACATAAAGTAAATAAAGATTACGTTTGTTTTCTGAAAAGTGATTTTATAAAAAATATTTTTTATTTTTTTTATATTTATTTTTCATTAAAAAAAATTAGTTAACAAAAAATACTTTCTAGTTAAAGAAAAATTTGACTTGGTTTTCAGGAAAGTGTTTTTCTAAAAAATTTAAGTGGAAAACACCTTTTGAAAGTTGAGAAAAATTTAAAAATATCATATTATTTTCTGATTATATCAAATTTGGTCCTCAAACTTTTAATTGCTATATATATATATATTTTGTTTTGAATATTTATTTTCAATTTTATCTCTTAAAATTTAATTTTTATATTAACTTTGGTCCTCATTTTTATAATTGTTATTTGTTTTTTCCTTATCATTTTTTTATTGAAATTTTTTATCTATCAAATTTGATCCTCATTATTTTTATTGTTACTTATTTTATTTGAAATAATTTATGAAATGTTAATTATTATTATTTTAATTTTTTCATCTTTCATTTTTTTTTATTTTTTAGATTTGATCTCTATTATTTTGATTATTATTTATTTTATTTTAAGATAATTTATGAAATTATATTTTTTTTTCCAATTTCATTATCATTTAGCTTTTTAATTTGTAAGATTTGTTCATTATTATTTTAATAAACTTGAGAAAAATAAAACATTAATAAGTTATTTTTCAGTTTATTTTTCATGATATAATCAAATACTGGAAAATATTTTTTAACTTATTTTTTATTATATTATTAAATATCAAAAAATAATTTATTTTTCTGGAATTTTTAAAATTTTTTTTTTTTAAAAAAAGGCCAAAAAGTCTCCAAAACATGATTTAGTAAATTAGGTTAATTACATCTTTTTATATCACTTTTTCTTTGCCCTTGTTCCTTTTTGGGCTGGGGTGGCTGCTCTTGAATTGGACATCAGAAGATTGCTGAGAAAGGGGAATGCTTTGTGAAGAGGAAATTCACTATATTGAACTCGTTTTGTGATGCTCGTGGAATCTGACATCAGCCGATATTTCGACGAAATAGCCCTGAATCGAGAGTCCCACTTTCACTTTTTAGCTCTCCAATCCGTTTCTCAGCTACCAAACAAGATATAATTGGAAGGAAAAGTAAGTGGAATCTTGAATGCAAACACGGTACGAATTCTGCTCTTCCTGAATAATGCCATTGTAAAAAGGAGTGGTGAGAATTGTGAGATTTCTGCCTGATTGAAAGTTTAGTTGTGGTTTTTTTTCAAAGTGTTTTTTATGTTAAAATATATTAAAATAATGTTTTTTTATTTTTGTTTGAGAGTATAATTGCGGTTGTTTTTCAAAGTGTTTTTCATATCAAAATGCATCAAAATGATTTTTATTTTATTTTTTAGAAATAATTTTTAAAATTAATGTATCAAAACGATCTAAAATATAAAAATAATAATTAATTTTTAATAAAAAATTTGATTTTTTTAAAAACACGAGTTGGCTGTATTTCCAAACACTGTGTTAAGAAACAAGATCAGGCATGATGCACAGGAAAAATACTTGTCTTTGTATGAATGTGGATAAAAAGATTATATATATGGAATTGCTTTGAGCCACTTCGACAGAATTTGGAAGGTGAATCTGCAGAGCATTACCTGAAGAGTGTATGGAGAAGAGAATCACTGCATGAGGATGACAATGACATATACCATGCAAAATGGCTTCATGATATAATTGATGACAGCAAATATCAAAGAAATTAGGTTAAATCTCATAATATTTATTAAATGGAATAATTTATAGGCTTCTTTCCAAGAGGCTGGATGTACTTGCATATTATATTAATATTTTGATAGTATATTTCTACAACATTTATTTTATTCTTAATAACAATAATAAGATATGTTGATGCAATCAAATAGTATATAAAAAAAAAAAACAAATTTCTTATTACAAGAGAATGTGAGATTCTTACATTGCAGAAGATATCACAATCTTTAGAAATTATACGAGATGACATGCCCGCGCGTTGCCGCAGGCTTATAAAATAAATGCATTTGATAGTGTTGTAACTGTGAACCAACGCTAGATAAGTAATAGAAGTTAAAGATATGATGGAGCAAATATTTCATGACGGGAAAAAAAGTTGTGTTGGTCATAAAAAACTTAGAGACTGAACAAAATGATTTGTAGCAATCTATAGTATTTTGTGAGGAAAGATACAGTGCTTTCGCCACATGATTTAGCTTTTTAGTTTATAAAAAGAAAAAAAACATTACAAAGCTAAATTCTCTACCAACTTAATATTAAAAAAAACCAACAAAGATAATTTTGGAAGGAAAAAAACCCATGAGAAAAAACATTGTAGCAATTGATAATGTTATGTGAGGAAAACTATAGCGTTTTTCCCAATAAAATAAAATAAAAAACTATTTAGAGAAATATTGTAGCAATTCATAGTGTTCTGTGAGAAAAACTACAACGCTTTCCTCATATGATTTAGTTTTATTGTAATTATAATTTTTAACCAACTCAATATTAAAAAAAAAAATCAACAAAGATAATTCTGGAAAAAATCATAAAAAAAATCACATGGAAAAACACTGCAACAATTCACAGTGTTTTAAAGAAAAAAAATTACAAAGCTA
This sequence comes from Populus alba, assembly GCF_005239225.2. Taxonomy (NCBI): domain Eukaryota; kingdom Viridiplantae; phylum Streptophyta; class Magnoliopsida; order Malpighiales; family Salicaceae; genus Populus; species Populus alba. The sequence goes on from NC_133295.1 coordinate 5,507,515, forward strand.
AATTCTTAATCAGCTCAATAAACAAACACCAAAAAAAGAGAAAAAAATCATGTTAAAAACACTATAGCAATTCACAGTGTTTGTGATGAAAGCTACAGTGCCTTCTCCACATGATTTAACCTTATTTGTAATGACTTATAATTGTAATTCACAAACAACTCAATATTCAAAAAAATCAAAATGAAAAGGATAATTTGAAAAAAATTATATATAAAAAAAACCATGCGGAGAGACTTTGTAGCAATCCATAATATTACAAAAAAAAAAAACATAAAAAAAAACTGGAAAAACAATCATGTAAGGAAAGCTACAATGCTTTCCCCACATGATTAAGCTTTATTAAAAGTTAAATTCTAACCAATTCAATATTAAAAAAAAATAAAATCAACGAAGATAATTTTAGAAAAAAATATTACAAAAAAAAAACACAAAAGAAATTGGAAAAAAACCATGTAAGGAAAAACTGTATCAATCCATAGTGTTTTGTGAGGAAAAATTTGTCTTTACTTATAATTGCAATTCTTAACCAGCTTAATAATTAAAAAATAAAATTGATAGATAATTTTAGGAAAAACATAACAAAAATAGAAAAAAACCATGTGGGAAAAAACATCGTAGCAATCAACAGTAATTTTCAAGGAAAGTTACAGTTCTTTCCTCACATATTGCAACTATAATTTTTAACCAGCTCCATATTAAAAAAAGCTCCATATTAAAAAATAAAATAAAATAAGATAATTTCATAAAAAATCATAAAAAAAAACCACGCGGAGAAACATTGTAGCAATCAATAATGTTTTAAAGAAAAAAAAATACAAAACTAAATTCTCAATCAGCTCAATATTAAAAAAAAATCAACAAATATAATTTTAAAAAATAAAGAAATAAAATAGAAAAACTATGTAGAAAAACATCACAGCAATCCACAGTATTTTAAAGAAAAAAAGTACAAAGCAAAAATTTTAACCAAGTCAATATTTAAAAAGTAAAATTAACAAAAAATAATTTTTTTAAAAAAAAAAGAAAAAAGAAATGAAAAGAAAAAAAGAAAAAATAGAAAAGCTGAAAAAAAAAAGTAAATTTGAAAACAAAAAGAAAAAAAAACGAAAAAAAAAAAGGAAAGTTAGGAAAAAAAAAAAGGAGGAAAGCACCATTTAGATATTGTTAATGGGTAATAATTTTTTTTTTCTTTTTCTTTTGTTGATAGTTATAAGATTAGTCTTGAAGGTTAGCATAAAGTGCTTGTTATGTTGCAAGAAATCTCAATTATGAAGCATGACAACATATTGCAAGTTGTGTAAGGGCACAATTCCTTCCAATGATATGGTGTGGACAAGGAAGGCATTGAAACAAGAATAAAAAGGAAATTTTAAAATTAGAGGTTAGAAGGAGGGTCCATATTGTTAAGAAATATAATGTTATTTTTTTAATTGTATATATTAAAAGTATAATTGTTTTTGCATTTTCTTTTCAGTTTTCTTTATTTAGCCTATATATAGTTTCTTTGTATTTAGGTTAAAATTATTCCTTTTGATTATTATGATTGCATTATGCAATATCAAAGAAACCCTAACTCCCTCCTTTTTTATTTTTGAATTTCTCTTTATTTTGTTTGATAGTTTAACATGGTATCAAAAATAGGTTTTACGGGACAAGAGTTAATTTCAAACACAGCTTTTACAGATCCAATTTCAAGAGAGTATTCATTCAGTTTCTGCAATCTGGTATTTCATTTTCTTTTATTTTGCGTTATGATTATCTTTGTTTGTTGATTATGGCTACTGAAAGAAACTATTTGCTTTAGTGTATGAGTGTGAGGTTGGATGGAAAGAATTATTTGTATTGAAGTTATGTGATGAAAAAAAAAATAGTGATAAAAGGATGTGGGGATATGTTAGTGGAACTTTTGTGAAATCTAGGAATACTAATGAGTGTTATGTTGCTTTGATAGACACCTAGGAAGCAAACAATGTAAAAATTATTACTTGGATTAACAATTTATTTGAGCATTCCAAAGGTACACAATTGACAAAGTATAAGACAACAAATGAGGTTTTGGGTCATTTGCAAAGGTTATTAACTCAATCAATTTTTACAAAGCAGTATCAATTGGAGAATAACATACAAGTTCTTCACCGGAAGAATACGAGTATTCAAAAATTTTATTATGTTATGACAAATCTTTGAGATCAATTAACTCTTACAGAATTGACAAAATTACAGGCATGTAGTGTTTATATTACTCATAGAAAACAACAATGATTGATATAGTTTTTAATAGCACTTCATAGTGATTTTGACGGATTTAGAGGTTTAATTTTACATCATTCTCCACGTCTTTCTATTGACTCAATTGTTATTGAGTTCTTGACTGAAGAAATATATCTTCAGTCTTATTTGAAAAAGAGAATTATTTCTACTTCTAATCATTTTATGTTGGCAGCACCTTCTAAGTCCTTCTTTAATAATCAAAATAAGTATTACACAAGAGTTGCCTTTGATGAGTACAGTTTTTATAAGCAAAAAGGTTATTGGTTGGTTTAATGTTAAGTTGAGATGGTAGAATCAGTAATCTCAAGCTTGGAAGCTTGGAAGCCTAGTAACTAGTCACAATCTAATGCTTGTAGACTACCGTAAGGTTACAAATCACCATAATCTAATACTATAGCAGTAGTTTTATCATGTCCTTTCACTGATCCTAGTAATCTGACTAAACAATTTTTAAAGTTTCTCTCATTACAGCCATAAACTATGTTGCTTCTTTTTTTTGTATGTCAGTTTCTTTATGGTTCTTCAAGTATATAATATTCTAAATGGATCTTAGATTATAGTGCTTCACATCATATATCATCATATTCTTCATTTTTTTCTTTTGTGTCTCCTTCGTGTTTTATTTTTATAATGACTGCTAATGGCATTTCCATGCCTTTAACAAGTGTAAGTTTTATTGTCATACCTCATTTGTCTTTTTTTTTTTAATATTTATCTTATTTTAAAATTCATATTAAATCTTGTTTTTGTTGTTCAGTTATATAATTGGGTTTGAGGGGCGAGAACTTGTGAAATAATGGTTAAAATCTCGCTTTCCACGACATGTAAGAACCTCCTCTATTTTAATGGAAAACTAATCGAGCCTGTATGATGTTTATTTGACTTGTATTCTAAAGGTGTGGGGTTATATTTTTCTCACCATAAAACATAAAACCAGTCAGCAAAATTACCTGTTGTCTACTAAAAGGCTAATACAGAAACATGGAAATCAATGTCAAAGTCTCAGCTTTATGTATCTGCACTTCGGCAGACGGAGCATGTGTTCTTCTTATCTTTCCATTTCATGCCACTTCCAAGTTTAATCAGTCTCCTTAGGCATAAAAGATGCCAAAAAAACAACAGTACACGAGTCCTTGTTTATTTCTACGTTTTAAGAGTATTTTTTAAAAAAATTAAATTATTTTTTATTTTTTTATTAATTTTAAATTAATATATTTTTAGTGTTTTTAAATTATTTTAATGTATTAATATTAAAAATAAAAAAAAATATTATTTAAAAAATAATCATAACTACATCAAACCCTGTCACTTGTGAACTAATCTGTCCAAAACCAATTCGAAGCCCTAAGCATCTTCCCAGTTGGTATGGCCTATCGTATTTCAGAGCTGGTGACTGAGATAGGGCCCCACTTTTGATCCCTTCAGTGGGCTGTATCACTTTTCCACGTATGCCCATTGTGACGTAAAAGCAAGGTCGGGGGAGACAAAAATGTGCATTCTTAACTAGAGATTTAGACACCGTTTGATATTGCATTCTAAATAATATTTTATTTAAATTTAATTTTTTTTTAATAAAATTGAGTTTGTTTATACTTTTTGGATTGTTTTGATGTGCTGATATCAAAAATAATTTTTAAAAAATAAAAAAACATCATTGGCATGTATTTCGACATGAAAAGCTATTTAAAAAACAACCGTTACCACACTGCCAAGATATGTTGCAGATTTGGATTATTTTTTTTTTGTAGAAGGTTTACTTGACTTTGATTTTTAGGATTTTAGGCCGATACTTTAAGCAGCCTTAATCCTATAATATTTTATTTTGTTTCCAAGTTTAGAAGCATTAGGATTTTCTTAATTTCCTATTTAATATTTATAGCATTGAAAAGCCTTTTGGCTAAAGAAATTATCTTTTATCTATAATTTAATGTTTCTCTAGATGTATAAATACCGAGACGGGAAATTACATATGCCCAAGCAGGACTTTCAACATTAATGACTAGGAATAGGAAACATGTGGTTAATCCTCATGTAAAACCTCTTTATATTAAAATATGAAGATTTTAATTATAATGTGAATAAAACATATTGGTTTTTCAATGTGTTTCTACCAATCAAGTCTCAATTTTTGGCAATTCAAAGCCACTGTAACTTTTTTTTTTGAAACTCTGGATTTTATTATGACCACAGTAGATTATAGATAATATTAGATATATTTAGCACTTCAAATATTTCCAATATTGATTATACTGATGCCTTTTTTTATTTAAATTACGTTGAATACCATTATGATATATTATCTCAATTTAAATAGATCTAGAGATTGTTTGCCTTTGATTATTCCTGGATTATTAGCCAGTGCTATGCTATAAGTTTCATAAAAAAAAAAATTGAAGGTAAAAAAAATAATATAGGTATTACTAATGTATTTTTTAGTAAAATAATAATCATAAACTCAAAATTTAATGTATATTAAATGATATATTTTTTAAAATATTAACATGGTGACATATTAAACAGACATTGTTTTAAGAAAATATTAAAACTAAGACATATTGAATCAACCTGATAGATTAACCTACCAAGTACGCGACAAGATCATGATAAAAAAAAAATCAAAATAAATTATAAAGTTTGACTCCAATTCAATTTAATGTTGAATGATAAAATTGAAGTAAAATACTCAATTAAAAAAAGAATAAAAATAACTTAAATCAATTCAAGCTAACCTTACAAACCCGTAATCTAAGTAATGAAATTAAGATTGTTACACATTGATGGACGTTAAGCCATCACCAAATATATATCATCAATAAATGAAGTCTCCACCTAGTGATTAAAAAGAAACTATAGATTCTAGAAAATAGTACTAGTTCCAGAGATTTAAATAAATGATTAGTTATGCGTAAGGAAAAAATAATATCATCCTTACTTGTCCGCACTGCATCCCTATTTTATTTTTATTTTTAAAGGTTATCTTAACTATGTATTTTTTTATTTCTCTTCTAGATTTGTTTTAATTGCTATTAATTATCCAATTTTTTTAGTTTATTATTATTATTTTTTTATATATAAAATGAAAGAATTTTAATGTCGATCCCAAAAACAAGAGACATGTTGATTTCATCAAAAAATGTGAAAACAAATTGAAAAAAAGAAAAAATGGATTGTTAGAAAGTGAAATTGAAAAAAAAAAACCTAAAAAATAGCAAATCCTTGTTCAAATAAACAATTCTTTGTGAGTGTGGTTTCCAATGATTTAGCCACATTTTTTAGGTTTTTGTTAATATTATGGGACCAAATAATTGATTATTATATTATATTTACATATTTTTAAAACAAATAATAGTGTTTGGTTAAAATTAATAAGTATTGAAATATTCTGAAAATACTTAACTTTATGATTTAGAACTTTTTAGAGAAAAAAAGAAAAGAAGTTCGTGTGCTTGAAAAGTCTACAATACCAAACAGAAAACTGATCTTCCTATGAATTTTCAAAGCATTTTAATATATATTATTCGATTGAAATAGAATAAAAATACAAAACTCAAATCTCAAAGTCATGATCATTGCGTCATGCCATTAATTATATATGCACTTAACTATGAATATTTATTTGGTAAAAACTTGTCTTGAAGGGCAAATTAGTCCATAAAAACCCTTAATTAGCAATGAGGTATGACTTGTGAGTAATAGCGACCTGAAAAGAAATTCTGGTGTCCTAACAAATAAAATGAATATTTATTTGGTAAAAACTTGTCTTGAAGGGCAAATTAGTCCATAAAAACCCTTAATTAGCAATGAGGTATGACTTGTGAGTAATAGCGACCTGAAAAGAAATTCGGGTGCCCTAACAAATAAAAAGAGGTGAAGGCTTGTGAGAGCGCGGGCTGGTCAAGTGGCGACCGCTACAGGACACGCTCCACACACGCATGCCGTGTGCCCCCCCTAATTGCCACCAACCTCAACGTCTCCCCATTACTACGTATATAGTGATATATCTTCCAAATCAAACAAATACTATAATAATTCCTGTTTATTTTTGGATGTCACAGATACTATATATAGTGATATATATCTTCCAAATTTAATACAAAAGTTAACTTCGGCCTTCCAACTTTTCAATTAATGCATTTTTAATATCTATAATTTCTGAAAACTCACTCTTGGCTAAGAGCTTCATTTTTCTTATTTTTTGTTTATTATTTGAGATAAAAAAAATTATCAGATTTAGGCGGAAGAAAGAAACATTTATCTATTAATAACATTTTTTACAATGAAAAAAACTTGATGATAGTGTCAACCAATGCTATTTGACAAAAAGAATTTTATTGGAATGTTCTTTAATCTTTACCTTGCTCAACAACGTAGATAGAAGAAGTTGTTTGATTTGGATTGAATTTTTTATTGATTTTTTTGATTATTTAATCCCATAAATAAATTTATTTAGATTTACATGATTTTTTCAGCTAAAAAATCTACTGAAAAATATGTCTTTGTCTTGTATAAAATATCCTCACTCCAACTTTTCTTTGTTGAAAAATGTTTTTCAAATTTATTTATTAACATTTTTGGGTTGTTTTTCTCTTTTTATATTCTTTGATTTTTTTTTAAATTTTAAGTTTTTCTTGATTTTTTTAATATATTTTTTTAATTTTATCTTCCAATATTTAATTGATTTTAAAATAATCTTTATGATCTGTTCTAGTTTACATACTATAGAATTATCGTGATCTTGGAAGAATGTCCTGATATTTGGTTAGTATTTAATTTTACAAATATCTATTTTTTTGTTGTATAATTAAATAAAAAATTATTTAAAAAAGTTATTAAACCTAAATGGAGAGCATGCATTAGACCACAAGTTTGGTAAATTAACTTGGATTCTTTTAAGTTTTTTTTTTAAGTAATTTTTTTTAATTATATCTTTTACTATTAAATTGATTGAAAATTGAATTTTAATTTTTTTTTGATTTATTTTTTATAGAGTTATTACAGTCTTATAACTCGATTTACGAGTTTAATATATAAACCTGAATTAATTCAAGATATTATTATCTTAATATTTTTAAAAAATATGTTATACATTAAATTTTTAATTTTTAATTATTTATTTACGAAAATACATTATTAAATTTTTTATATTAAAAATATTTGATATGAGCCGCGGGCAAGTGATATGTTTTAACTTTTGGAGTGGTTTAATTTTATACGCCTCAACAGGTCAGAAGTAACTCAGGAGTCAGTACTCCACTCCTCGAGCTGTACGTTTTAACTTTTCATTCAAATTTTGACCGTCTACAGTAAAGAGTAGCATCTCACCCTTCCTCACGTGCCATATCTTTCCCTCACGTGTAACCATTAAAAAATACTAACTCCTGCTTACGTCACTATCCACCGTGTCACCTGGTCTTCCACGTGGCACCGATCCAACTATATAAGCCTCCCTCCCTTATCAGTACGCTCCCTTATCAGACATATCTCCACGAACAAAACAGACACACAGAAAAAAAAACAAAGCAAAGCGAGCTGCCAAACAAAGATTAAAAAAAAAAATATATATATTTTTTTATGTGAGTGGAGAGAGTGATTTTCGAAAATGGCGACGTCGTTACCGAAAATACAGCAGTGTGGAGAGGGAGTAGTTTTGTCAAAATCGGCGAAGAGAGTGGATTCGAAAGGTGGTTTAGAAAGCGAAGAAGAAGACACGAAATCGCCGATTTTGATATTTTTGTACTTTCATAAGGCGATTCGGAATGAGCTTGACACGCTTCACCTATTAACCCTGGCTTTTGCTACCGGTCATCAGGATGTGGAGATTAAACCGCTCTTTCAACGTTACCGGTTTCTCCGCTTGGTTTATAAGTATCACTCTAATGCTGAAGATGAGGTCTGCCTTTTCTGAATCTTTCTTTTCAACTTTTGTTTCGTTTTGTTTGTGTTTACAGTTATTTTGTTTCCTGTTTGGAGGATTATTTTATGTTTTAAAATAAGAAAGAGAGAGCAGAGTAAGAGTATTATTTTAATTTTTGCCTTTTTCGTTTTTGCTTTTTTATATATCCTTTGATTTTTTTAATAATAACTGTTTAATGTTTTTGTAGTTATAGTAATTAATTATGATTTAAAGAAAGTACCGTGTGTGTGTGTGTTTATATATAAATAATTGTTATAAGGATAATAACTTCAATTTTTTTGGAAAACTTGTACTGTAGTAATAGTAGTAGTAGTAGTTGTTGTTGTTATAATAATAATAATAATAATAATAATAATAATAATAATATACAAATGGTTATATAAAAAAATAAAGAAAAAGATATTGATTTTGTTTTGCAGGTCATCTTTCCAGCTCTTGATAATCGTGTGAAGAATGTGGCAAACTCGTATTCATTAGAACACAAGGGTGAAAGCAATCTTTTCGATCAATTATTTGAGCTTCTAAATTCTTACACTCAAAATGATGAAAGTTTTCCACGTGAGTTAGCATCCTGTACCGGAGTCCTTCAGACATCACTTAGTCAGCATATGGCCAAGGAAGAGCAGCAGGTGAGGTTTCGTTTTTGCCGTTTATTTACTTTCCGTCTACACAGTTCAATGAGATTACTCTTTATTTATGAGATATGGCATGTAATTGATGAGTAGATATAACTTGCATGTTGAAAAAATAATGTTGTAATTAATACATTAGAGAAGCATTTTTATGTTGTTATGAGCTTCTTTTTTTTTTCTTTTCAGCTGAGGGACCCATTACCTAAATTTCGATTATATATATATAGGTTAATTCAGCCCTAGCTCTTTAGTTGAAAAATGCTGTCAATTATAGGTTCAGAACTCAACCTTTGTAAATTTTCTCTATCTCAAATCAAAGGATGCTAATCTATTGTTTTGGATAATCTCCTGAATTGCCATATTCTTCTCTAGTTTACATTCTAGACATTTGACTTGATGCTAGGAGTCTCTTTGTCCACATTTCATGTATGGTTTCGATTTCTTGTCGTTATGGACTTGGCCTGATGGCTGTGCATGCAAAGGATGTATAGGGGGAGGGGAGAGGGGGCGGGGGAGCGGCAGCGTACCTTGTGACAGTCAGGTACAATACAACGAAACCATTTGAGAAATAGAATAGGCATGCAGCTGCCATATAATGTGTCAGAGCATGGATGTAACAGTTACATGGAGGAAAGTTTCATATAGGTAACAATTTAAAAAATATAATATAATGTATTGGGTGCATTAGGACCAAGGGAAGTGTGTGACAGTTTGATCTTGTATAGAAAGTAATGTATCCACTTGTCTTTCTTGTGGGTCCTTGTGCGTCAATGAGTGGAACTGAATTATCATATATGATTCTTGCCAATCTGGTAGCATGTTGTGAATATGAAATCTCTTCAAAGAAAGGTGAGATCATTTCTCTTCCAGATAGTTTAATTTACCATGTCATTGAAATGCCATAAAGGCAAAACAGATGGCCTTTTAGTAGGAAGGAAATGATCGTTGGAGCAGAGAACGCCTTTGGATCGGTTACAGCACAATACATAGGTTTTAACAATTATTTATTCCAGACATAAGAATGTTGCAAATATCTATTTTAGTCATTTCACTCTTTGATATGTCAGGTTTTTCCCTTGCTTATTGAGAAGTTCTCAGTCGAAGAGCAGGCATCTCTAATCTGGCAGTTTATATGCAGCATTCCTGTTAACATGTTGGCTGAGTTTCTGCCTTGGCTTTCATCCTCTATTTCACCAGTTGAATACCAAGACATGCTCAAGTGCCTAAGCATGATAATTCCAAAGGAAAAGCTTCTGCAACAGGCAAGCACTTTTCATCCATCATTTTCCCCCAAGTTGGATATATTATGCACAGAATGTGTGGTTGATTAAAATGCTTTCTCAAAATAGGTTATTTTCACCTGGATGAAAGGGAAGAAGAGCACAGATGCAGTTGAAAGTTATGTAGATAATCATGAGGTTTTAAGCCAGAAGGATTCTCCTACTAGCATGTTAATTTTGGAACTGGATAAAGAAAAATGTACCTGTAAGAAATCCAAGACTGGGAAAAGGAAATATTTGGAGCCAAGTAATGAGGATTCTGATACCATGGAAACACACCCAATAGATGAAATTCTTCTTTGGCATAATGCTATTAAGAGGGAGTTAAATGAAATAGCTGACGAGGCTAAGAGGATACAAAGCTCTGGAAATTTTACTAATTTATCAGCATTTGATGAGCGGCTGCAATTCATTTCTGAAGTTTGCATCTTCCACAGGTATTTTTCCTTTCTATTGTTTAACTTTGCAGCTGTTGGGCAGAAATGCCCAAAATAGCAGTAACGGGTAGACCACCTTTTTCTTTTTGCCTTTTCTTAACTTCTTAATTTTGTCATACCCATTTTATGATCTAGAATTATTTGTTCCTCTCATAATTGGGAGATATTGTAGTGCATCATTATTCTTAGAATAATGTTTATCTTCATAGTTCGAAATATGCATCATAAGCTTGCCTAGGCTTTTATAAAATTTTCATCTGCCACATGGATGCTGTTACATGATAATGGTGTATCTGAAAGACTCCTGGAAAAGGCCCAGAAGCAGAACAACATGCATGCAATTATTCTGTTTTGACATGGATCTGTTGGGCACCATACTGTATTTTCAAATGTTCAACATGCCAATTTTGAACTTTTAAAATGTCTTGGTAAATCTTAGTTGTGATTGAACTCTCTGTCTGAAACATTTTTCCTTTTCTGATTACAGTATTGCTGAGGACAAAGTCATATTTCCTGCTGTAGGTGGAGAATTTTCATTCTCAAAAGAGCATGCAGAAGAAGAAAATCAATTTAACGAGTTCAGATGTTTAATTGAAAGCATTCAAAGTGTAGGTGCAAGCTCTAACTCTGTAGCTGATTTTTATGCAAAGCTATGCTCGCATGCTGATCAAATAATAGAAACTATACAAAGGCACTTCCACAATGAGGAAATTCAGGTTAGCTTTCCTTGTTTAGACAATATTTCTTTCAAGGGATGTTTGGCATTTTCACCAAGTCATGCATCAATTTTCCAGTAATACTGAACTAGCATCACTGTGTCCTGTCAAAAGGAGCCAGTCATGGGAGTTGGAGGGATTGATAATGTATGGAGGTGCTTGAGGAAGTTAAAACATAAAATATATCACCTGGGTCTTAGAAAGATTGTATTAGACACTCTGGTCTTTTAAAGACAAGTCAGTGGTGTTGCATGACTAGAAAACTTTAGCGCCAAACATCCCCTTTTGATTCTTCAATTCTGTATGCTAAGCTCCTTTCATGTCTAGGTTCTCCCACTTGCCCGTAAACACTTTAGCTTCAGAAAACAGAAGGAACTTTTATACCAGAGCTTGTGCATGATGCCTTTGAAAGTGATTGAGCGTGTCTTGCCATGGCTGGTGGGGTTGTTAACAGAACACGAGGCCAGGAATTTCCTAAAAAATATGCAATCAGCAGGTTCCTATATTATGCTTCTTGTAGCCACATATTATGAATACTTTCTATTAAAAAATTACTATTACATACACAATTCTAATGAGTTACTTCGGTTCAGCTCCAGCAGTAGACACAGCTCTTGTAACTCTTTTTACTGGTTGGGCATGCAAGGGTCGTAGCCAAGGTGTGTGTTTGTCTTCAAGTGTAATTCATTGCTGTCCTGCTGATATTGAGGAAAAATTTGTTCCATCATGCTGTGCGCGTTTGTGTGCGTTTTGTTCAAAGGATAGTCCTGTGTCAATCAGTGAAGGTATCAAAAGGCCACAAAAAAGAAACATCTCAGGATTTTGCAAAAATAGCAATGTCTGCAACCCCATAGAGACTCCAGATGCCCATGAACCATCTTGTTCTGATCGGTCTTGTTGTGTCCCAGGTTTGGGAGTAAACAGTAAAAATCTGGGATTGACTTCTCTTTCCACAACCAAGTCTTTGCGATCTTTATCTGTCAAATCCTCTGCTCCAGCCCTTAACTCCAGTCTTTTTGTCTGGGAAGCAGATATGGTCTCTTCTGATTTGGGGTATACAGAACGACCGATAGATACTATTTTTAAATTTCATAAAGCCATAAGCAAAGACTTGGAGTATCTTGATGTCGAATCTGGAAACCTCAGTGATTGCGATGAGGCATTTCTTCAGCAGTTCATTGGAAGATTCCGTCTATTATGGGGCTTATACAGAGCTCATAGCAATGCTGAGGATGAAATTGTTTTTCCAGCATTAGAGTCTAAAGAGGCACTTCATAATGTTAGCCATTCTTATACACTAGACCATAAGCAGGAGGAAAAATTATTTGAAGACATTTCATTTGTCCTTTCTGAGCTTTCACACCTTCATGAAAATTTGCAAAAGTTTCAAGTGATGGAGGACCCATCAGGAAGTACTCTGGAGCATTCTATTGGCCATCTTGATGATTACATGGGAAAGTACAATGAGCTAGCCACTAAGATTCAATGGATGTGCAAATCTATAAGAGTTTCTTTAGATCAACATATTAATAGAGAAGAACTTGAGTTGTGGCCATTGTTTGACAGGCATTTTTCAATTCAGGAGCAAGACAGGTTAGTTGGTCGCATAATTGGGACCACAGGGGCTGAAGTACTGCAATCTGTGTTGCCTTGGGTTACTTCTGCCCTGACTCAAGATGAACAAAATAAAATGATGGACACATGGAAACAGGCAACAAGAAACACAATGTTTAATGAGTGGCTTAATGAATGCTGGAAAGAAGCTTCAGCATCACTTGTGCAGACTGAACCATCAGGAGATACAATTTATAAAGAAGAAGGTATCTCATGCATAAGAGATTTTGGTTTTGCTTGAAATACTGTGCAATGTCATGTTTATTTGAATGTTTTTAGCAAAGGCATGATTGGTTGCAGGCTAGTGATGAGTATTTCACTAATTTCAGCTTTTTGTATTACAGGCAGAGAGTTTCATGAAAGTTTAGACCAAAGTGATCTGTTTAAGCCTGGGTGGAAAGATATCTTCCGCATGAATCAAAATGAGCTTGAATCTGAGATTAGAAAGGTTTATAGGGACTCAACTCTTGATCCTAGGAGAAAATCATATCTTGTTCAAAATCTTCTAACAAGGTTATTTTCTGGTGATTATGATATTCTTTATTTTTCTCCAATCTGATACCTTAGCACATGCTTGGATTTATTTAGTTGCTAGCTCTTTTTTGATCTTTCTTAAAGAAGGCCTTACTTTCCTGATCATGAATTCTACTGTTACGTAAATGGTTTGTTCTAGCCGCTGGATAGCTGCTCAGCAAAAGTCACCTCAAGAAACTGCAGGGGAAAATTCTACTACTGCTGATGTAATGGGATGCTTCCCAACATTTCGAGACCCTGAAAAACAAGTATATGGGTGTGAACACTACAAGAGAAACTGTAAACTTCGTGCTTCTTGCTGTGGTAAGCTGTTTGCTTGCAGATTTTGCCATGACAAAGTTAGTGATCACACGATGGACAGGTAAGGCTTGATATGATTCTTAGCATTTCAGGTTTCAAGGGAATTCTGAATGTATGATGTTTTGTTCAATCACTGTAGAAAAGCAACATTGGAAATGATGTGCATGCGCTGCCTGAAGGTCCAACCAGTAGGGCAAGTCTGTGCAACACCAACATGCAATGGTCTTTCAATGGCGAAATATTATTGCAACATATGCAAGTTTTTTGATGATGAAAGGTATGCAATTCTAACTTTTCTATTAATCAATTGTCAAACTCATTAGATTCAATGAATAGAAAGCATTTAAAACGTGTTTTATTATTTTAATGTTGCTTTGGCTTGAGAATGATCAAATAACATGAATAGATAGAGATCCTTTTCCCTGGTCCAGAAACAGCTTGATTTCTTTTGTGATGGTTATTTATTGCTTAGATATGTGGAAAGAAACTAAAGAACCTTGGGCGTATTAAATTCATCTGCTGTAACTGGAGTTCACATCTACTTGAATATATATATATATATATATATATGGTCCAAAAAAGAGTGCCATCTTAAATTCCTAGAATGCCACTTGCCACTTAAATAGATATAGGTCACTCTAAATGTTTGTATAGCTTCAAATTTGCATTATCTTTGTCTATCCTAATTAATCATTTGAATACTGAATTATTATGATGGGTAGTTAACTTCAGCAGCCTATGTGTTGAAACTTGTAGTTTTCTGCTTCTAACTGACATTGGCATCAATCAGGTGCCACAAACCATAAATTTTGCACTTTGTGCATCAGTGTTGGCGATGACATGATTTACTTGCTGGGCATCACATGCTAAAGCCATCCATTTCTCCTGACAGGCCAAATTGAATAAGAAATTAATAATCATACTGTGATAAGAAGTCAGATTAGGGAGGATCGGTGTACCATTCCTTGAAGGAATTGAAATGACATTTCAAGAAGTCCAGGGACAGAGAACTGGTATTGCCTAGTCTAACTGGAAAAATTAGAAAAAAAAAAGAACTTGCTATTTGATTTCAATGTAATCATGAAGCTCATTCCTCACGACTTGTCGTGTTCACTAAATTAAGAAATACATATGGGGAAACTGTGTGATATCAAATATTGATGGACAGAACATATTTGCATTGCTCAAAAGTAGGCTCTATTCCCTCTGAAAGTCTTGAATTTACAATGGCATTTCAAGTTGATATAAGCAACTCCTTTCTCTGTAGAATTTCTTGAAAACTAAAATTGAGCTGGTTCGTTTGCTTTTGAATGACAATCATCTTATTATTGAACATTTCTATGTTAGCTTTTGTTTCTATTATGGTTTTGTTAATCATTTTACTTTTGTCATGAATGTATTTCCGACTTCAGGAGTGTATATCATTGCCCATTTTGCAATTTATGCCGTGTTGGGAAGGGTCTTGGTATTGATTTCTTTCATTGCATGACTTGCAACTGTTGTTTGGGGATCAAGTTAGTGAACCACAAGTGCCTGGAGAAAGGTTTAGAAACTAACTGCCCCATTTGCTGCGATTTTTTATTCACATCAAGTTCAACAGTCAGAGCTTTACCTTGTGGCCATTATATGCATTCCTCATGCTTTCAGGTTTTGTATACTCTCTTGTTTTCAGTCCATGTTTCTTCTGTTTTTCTTCATTTATCTTGATTCGTGCATTTCAGAATGGTGGCTTATTTTTCTCCTCCATCTCATGTTCTGTAGGCATATACTTGCAGTCACTATACTTGTCCAATATGCTGCAAATCCTTGGGAGATATGGCGGTAAGAGTACAATTTCTTGTTATAGTTGTTGTCGTCAGAGATGTGCATTACCTTGTTCATTGTAATATAGTTTCTATCTCACCAGGGCCACTTGAGGAGATGACAGTGAAATTGATGATCAGTTGAACTAGAATGCCTTTTACCTAGAGAGGAAGGTTTAGAAATTGGGGATAAACAAACAAGTATTGTTACTTGTGGAGAATTGGATTTCCCCTACCCGTAATTATATATTTTACAGAATTTATCTAGCTTTTCTAGGATGCTTATTGGTGGTTTATTCCTTTGATACCAAGAAGACTAGAATTTTCAGTTTTCAGTTTGATTTAACTTTTCCAATGGCTTTATGTGGATCACTGGAATGACTGCCACTAGTGGTTTCCTTGTGCCCTTGCTGAATGAAGGAAAGCGTTGGACAGCTTCTTCCTATCCTTAAGGAAACCTTCTTCCCTGTTAGAACAGAAATTCGCAGTTAGGATAAATTCCCTTCTAAACAATAAAATCTCAAGGTAATCGAGGATCTTTTGCACATTCGATAATACCCATTGAAACGTGAACTTCATTCCCTTGGGCAACAAGAAAGATCTAATACACAGTTGACTAGTTTATATGAACTTTCTTGCGGTACAGGTATCATAATTGTTTTGATGGATTTCATCCAAGCGCAATAGAACTATAAAGTCTATCCTCTCCATCCTGCACAGGATACATCCCATCAGCATTATTTGTTAAATTCTACCGAATCATTAATATAATGATAGGCACACAATTTTGTCATCATAGTCTTTCTGTTTACTTAGCTATGAAATGCGTGAAGCATCGTTATGTTATTATAACAATTATTGCAAACCCACCCAGGTTTATTTCGGCATGCTTGATGCGTTGTTGGCTGCCGAGGAGCTGCCAGAGGAATACAGGGATCGCTGTCAGGTACACCTGCCTCTACAATTGATCTCTCCGGTACTTTGCATTCTAGTGAAAGTCATCATAACGCAGCATTGGTTAACAAACTTCATTGCAATATTAACGAATTCGCTTCAGATTTGTATGGGTTCCCAGAATTGTGTGCATACCCTATCCACACAAACTTGAAATCTCTTCGCATTTTCCTCTGCCAGATTTCTCACAAGCGTGCAAGTTCTCCGGTGAAATTTCTTTTTTCCATTTACATGAAAGAAGAAATGGGTTTTTCTTAATTCCCGAGGGGATTGCGGCTTTTACTGAGATTAAAACTGACTGAAAGTATTCAACTTGTGCTGCATTACTTGGACAAATTAAAATCTAGCCATCGTTGTTTAATTATGACTAGTCTAATTCAGAAGTGGTTGTTTATCTTCTTGATTATACTCCACGTTGAGACCTCTGATGTTCATATTTTAATGCAGGATATACTGTGCAATGATTGTGATCAAAAGGGGTCTGCACAATTCCACTGGTTATATCATAAGTGTGGATTATGTGGGTCTTATAACACCCGGGTAATCAAGAATGAGGTGACCCATCCCAACTGCACCACTCCTCCCTGACAGCTTATTTCTTAAACAAAGAGGTTTAGGCTCAAGTCTGTATATACGTTTATGGCTAATGAATCAATTTTTTTTAATTCCCCTTGCCAAATAACGTGACAAAATAGAGAAATTTGCCAACAAAATAAACTAAAAGGGAACGGTGAAATCAACATGGCCAATCACTATAGATCTAGACTCGGTGGTGCTATGGATTGTAAAAGTGAAGTTACGGTTTTGCCTCTCATGATAAAAACATTTGGCCTGACTGATAGGGGTAATAGGGTGTTTTTTTTTATATACATCTTTAAATAGTAAAAATACAAAATTACCTTTGGAGCCAAAATGATGTATAGGGTATTTTTGCTTTTTTCATTTTTAAATGCATGGCGAATTTATTGGATTTTCCTTGAAGTAAGAACTCTTTGGTTAGGGTTATTTTTGTTATTTTACCATGTATTTTTGTTATTTTTAGTGGGCTGAGGGGCAAATTTATACTTTTCTATATAATAAATATTATTAAAAGAATAATGAATGCATGCATTGAATGTGAATGCTGTCGGTTGTGTTTGGGTGACGCACCTGGTATCATCTTGGACGGTGTTTGGATCTTCTTGGCTGCCTCTCCGTCTCCAACCGACGTGTGCCAGCAACAAACATTCTCGATTTGGTGCTTGTGGCTTTTTTTTGTCTTTCTTTTCTCTCTACTTTGGTTTTCGCATCCAATCCTTTTAGTTTTTAAAATAACTTTTAATTTATTTTTTCATCAAATTTAATCTTTATTTTTTAAATTTTTTTTATTTTAATTTTTTTTGTAAAGTTTAGATTTTTTTTTAATTTCATCTTTTAATCTTAATTTATTGTGTATTATTTTTCTACTTTAATACTTATTTTTTTTATTTCTATTTTATTTCTTAACTTTTTTATGTAATTTTTATTGGTTTTTAATTTTATCTTTTAATTCTAATATATGGTATTTTTTTTTTCAATTTAATCTTTATTTTTTTAATTTTCTTGTTCTTTTGAGAAGTTATTATTATATTTTTAATTTTATCATTCAATTGAAAATTTGTGGTTGCTCTCCAACTTTTTGTTTCCTTTTTTATTCTTATTTTTTTAATTTTATCTTTAAACATTTGATTTGTCAGCGACTGAGTTTTGTATATTTTTCATATGTGGCGCTTTTGGTTTAATATCTTGGGTCATAAGTTTAAGAAGTTGTTATTTTTTTTACTTATTTTATTTTTTTATTTTATTGTTTGATATATTTTTTTTTAAATAGTTTTGTGGTTTTCTTTAATTTTTTTTATTGGGTTATTTTATCATAATATGAATAATAGATTTATCAGGTTGGCATGTGTTGGCTCATCTTTTATTATTCAAGTTATATGTCTATTATATTAACATAATGGGTTGTCTCAACACCCCCCCTCTCCCTATCTTTTATCATCTTTTATCTAATTTTGTTATTTTAAGAAGTTTTTACCAAAATTATCATGGTCATTTAAAAAAAAATTGCTTCATTTAATATATTTTTTTATCTAATTAAAATAAAATTAACTTATTAAACTTGGGATTATAACCTAAATAGTCCTCTTTGTTTAAAACATGCTAGCTAAATATATTTTTGTTTTATGTTTCAAGTTAATCGGTAAGCGCAGCTGAAGGTAGAAGAAACAGGGCACTAGAGCCAAAGTTGGCAGAAATAGATAAGATCATTTAAATGTTGTTTATGTATATAGATCTCTGTTTGATCAAAGCTTCTTTCTCTTTAAATCTTGCTTGACAGGGCAGGTTTGCTCAAATCATAAGAGGCTTCTTATGGAACATAAGAAATAATGGTCCTGCCATGGCAAAGGATCATTTGGCGAATATGGGTTTCTATTCATTTTCATGTCATTTAATTGATTGTTGATATATGGTTAGCTATACATTTAGTTTTTTCTTTTGTGAACATATTTGACCAAGTTTAAATAGAAAAAAGAAAATAAAAGAAAGACAAAACTGAATAAATAATTAAAAAACAGAGTGATAACGAATTTGCTCAAATTAAAGAACAAAATATAAGGCAAGTTGTAAGAAATAAGAAAAAAAATGATGAGTGAATTATAATTTAATCCATGTAGTTTATCAAAATTAAACAATGGATTGGTTAGTGCTAATCATTCTCACTTAAATATATCTTTAATCTTCTGGAACACCGTTCTTTTCTAATTGAAATTTCACATCTGAGCTATATCTCTTCTTTCTTTCTTTCTTCTATTTTCCAAAAAATAAAATTAATTTAAAAATAGCATGAATCTTGATATCATAATAAAGATTAAATATATAGTTTTTGAGACCACAGCGGTGTAGAAAATAACTAAAGCATATGAAAAAATGGATTAATGTTGCCCAACTTTCCTGTACCTTTTGCTTCGTGTTTAAAAAATCACTATACTATTTTTTCTTCTAACATCAGCTCTATACGTTACGTTTTCATTATTATTACACTTTCTTTTGTCAAATATTATTCCTAGCATTATTAAAAATTAACATGTTCCACATGCTCATAGTATAGAATTAGTGAAAAGAAGTTGTGTTTTATAAGAGGTATCATCGAGTATTTATCATTTAAGGTTTATTAAAGATGGGAGAGTCACTTTGAAATTAAAAAATAATAGATAAGTTGGACTATACCTTTTAAGGTTCAAAGATATTATAGGATTTATAAAAAAAGGATGGCCTCCTAGTATTTGCATAATATATTTTGGAATTCAACTAATTTTAAATATTTTTGAATGCCAAATTTTACTTTCACATACCATCTTTTGATTTAAAAAAAAAAATTGAATATAAAATAAAAGAGCACAATTTAAAAAATGATGTCATCCTAAAACAACAAAGTCTCAAACAAATAGAACAACCATCCCTTTAAAGTTTGAGCATCATATCTTCATCACTTCATCATAAACAAATTTAAACTTTTTTATTTTATGGAATCAACTATTTGATCTGCACATCATCAAGATAACATCATATCCTGGTTATCATCATTATCCTAGTTGTTCTCTATGACGGTCCCTAACTTTTTTGTGACTATGATGTATTTACCTTTTTTCTCTTCAAATGATAATCACTAGAGTTAAATCACATTATAGATATGCTATTTAAACCCTTGACAATGATTTATGGAATGGCCCAGGACTCCTGCATAATACTCACATTAGATATTTTTGTTATATCATTTAGAAAAGGTGGTTGAATGGGTTCAAGTTATAGATGCATTATCTAATGGGCATTCATAAGGTGTTGATAAAGTTAATGAGAGGAACAAAGAAGGAAGATTGTTCATGGTGTTTTATTTTATAGCATAGACTTTATATGGTTTAAGAAGCATTATGTTTAAGATGAAAAAAAGAATGGTGTAGGTGTTTAGATTTTATGGAAGAATGTAGCATTTAATCGGGTTGAAATAGGTGTGTTAGTAGCTGAAATGTGAGAAGCTTGATGATTAGAAAAAAAAGAGGATAATATGACCAAATTTCTAGGTCATTTCCTTGAATACTATTGAATCATTGATTCATTTTAGTTGTACCCTTCAACAATTAGAGCCCACATCTATTTGATATTTCCTTCTCGTAGAGCTCATTTGACTCTTTTAGCCACAACCACAATGTTTGAGAATTGTTTCAAAGTAGTACAAGTCAGATACCAAAAATAAGGAGCTTTCAAAGTGTTTGTGAAGATGAATATCATTTATTTTT
The DNA here is from genome assembly GCF_005239225.2 of Populus alba. Lineage (NCBI taxonomy): Eukaryota > Viridiplantae > Streptophyta > Magnoliopsida > Malpighiales > Salicaceae > Populus > Populus alba. The sequence continues at coordinate 5,528,282 of NC_133295.1, forward strand.
TAGATAGAAGAGGGTTAACTTAAATGACAACTTCTTACCGTATTTGAGCATACTCTTTAATAGTTTTATTGACTTTTTTCTCCATCCTTTATAAAGTATTTTTAGAGGCCAATTCTAGATTTGTCCAAATCACTCCACTTCTTAATTTTAGTTCTATTAATATTTATGTAACAACTAAGAGTAGGTTCATATAAGCTTTCATGTAAACAATCCATCAATAATTTATCATTATGAATTTTCTCGATCATTTTGGTATAATAAAGCCTCAAATAAATATTAAACATTGAGATCCATTAAACTTATTGAATTGTGACATCTTGAAGCCTTTTAAAATAACAACATCAGGTACAAGACATATCTTAATGGCCTCAAAAGAACAATACAAATCTATAATAACTTATTGTCGTTATTCAATCAAATGATATTGATCTGTATTAGCTTTTTCAATCACCCTTTCAGAAGAAGAAATAATTTAATCTTGGAATTCTCGAGGTGATTTTAAAACTAGATCTTAAGCTGTTAGATATTTTTTCTTGACTGTCGTGGTTGGTTTATAATCCGGATTATAAATTGAACACACAGATTTTTCTTAGAAGATTTGTTGCACATGCCTCTAGAAAAGGGAAAGAATAAATATATCTGTGGCATGCATAACTCCTTTTTTATTTTATTTTATTGGTGGTGGAGGTGTTAGTACCTCCACCAATTTAAGAGATCAAAAGCCTAAAGGTTGTTATTGTGGTTGAACTTTCTTGACATTCTCTTTTACAGCTATGGGAGGTTAGTTTTCTTTATGCGTGTTGTTGTTATTTCCATGTCTTCTTTTGTTATTTGCTCAAGTTCTTCTTTGTAAGAGTGTTTCCCTTTTAATATCTAGGTGTCTCCTCCTCTCTTTGTATATTTTAGTGCCTTTTATTTATATTGTTTTAGATCATCTATAAAATAAAAAAAACTGAACTAGAAAAACAACGTTTGTAAATTTTTATTGTTTCCTTCTTGATTATGGATTTCTAATTAATTAATTTTTCTTTTTTTTAATGTTTAGGATCTCTTCCTTATAATTTCTCCTCTTTGTTTAATTTCCTATTTATTTTTCTTTTCATCTTTTACATAATCTCCCTTATTATTTTTTAGTTCCCACTCTTTTTAGTCCATTGTTCTTTCTTTCTTTCTTCTTATTTCACTCTCTAAACTCTTTTTATTTTTATTTTTTTTATTCTTTTTTTATATTATTATTTTAATTAAATAGTTAAATACCATAAATTAAATAATTGATGGTTAAAAAGGGTTATAACACATTGAAGGATTTATTTATATAAAAAATAAAACACAGAGATACATGACAACGTTACCCATGCAAACTTTGTTATAATTTTCAGAATATGTAATGTTATTATATTTCAAAATTTTATTTTAATTAAGTGCTACTTTTTTATTTATAAAATTAGAGTAATTATATTTATTTTATACTATTTTGACCGTAAACTTAAAACAACATTGTTGTTTCATTATTGCTTTTTATTCTTATTTTACATTATACAAAAACTTAAAAACGACAATGCTTTTTATTGTTCAGAAAACTCTAATCACACAATCATATTCATTTACTATTTATATTTCCTATTTTCTTTCACTTTGATTCATGTAATTTACCTATGAGATGTTGTTTCATTCGCCAGATTTTTTTTTTTAAAAAAATGACTATTAGGCTTTTTTTTTTTAAGGTCAGGCGGGCCTACACCGTTTGGCCTTTCATTTTTCTTTTAATTATATATTTTTATTTTATAATAAAAAGCTTTTTAATTAATATTATTACAATAAAACTTAGAAAATTAGCCAATTATGCCTTACTTTTTCGAGTAAGACTTGAGTTTTTTATGGTAATATTTTTAATTAATTTATATAAATCTAATATGCATGAATTTTTAAAACATTATTCATGAATATTTAATGACAATATTATTTTTTATGTTAATTGTTTATATAATTTTTTCAAATTAATCATTTTTTTATATTGTTGCGTAAGAGTTATTATGTCTTGGTTTTTTTTTATTGATTTTACTTTTTATATGATGCTAAGTTTTTTATTTAGAAAATCATTATTCTAATAAAAAAACATGTTTTCTCTAGGAAAAATACATGAATAAAGATGGAAGGTTTTGGCTAAAGAAAATGTTTTTTATCTGAGTTATTTAAATCATTGTGAATTTATAATTTTAATTGTGTTAGTTTTTCATTCAAAAATATCATGCTGCTTATAAAAAATAAGTGTTTTCATAAAAAATAAAAAAATACATTAATAACAAAATGAAGATTAAAATAAAAACTATATTTTTTTCTATAATTTAAATCATTTGGATTCTTAAAAATATTTATTCTTATAATTAAGTAAAAACAGATTTTGGGCATTCATATGGCTAGTTTACGCTATTGAGAAACAAAGTAAAGAAAAAATAAAAAATAAAAAAAGTATCTCTCTCTTTCTAAGGGGGTGCTTAATTTCATATATATTTTTTCTTACTTCGAGTCTTAGGATTCCAAGAGTTCAATTGGGTCCTTCATATTTGAATTTTGGAATAAAGCTTATAACCCCATGAGATATATATATATATTATTGAATTTAACTAGCAACATCAAATTTGAATATCTTTTGTTTGAAAAACAAGAGATATATTTATTTTAAGCCCAATAGACTTTTCTCACATCATCCTAATGTATTTATTTGATGCTAAAAACTAAAATTACTTTTCAAGAAAATGGTTATAGAAGGTAGAAATACCACCAACAACCAAGAACAAGTCCTTACTAAAGCGAAAAAAATAAATGGCTTGTTGCTAAATCAATCCTATGCCAAAGCCATATATTTATTTTAAAAGTGTTTAAAAATATGATAGTAATTATTTTTTTAAATATTTTTTAATTTAAAAATATATTAAAATATTTTTTTAAAATATTTTTAATATTAGTATATTAAAACTATATGAAAACATAAAACAAAATTAATTTAAAGTAAAAGAGAAAATAAACAAATTTCAGTTTTTTTAAAAAAGTACTATTAAAACGATAAACAAACATATTGTTAATAAAAAAATAATATATATTTTTTTAAAAAATATTATTTTTTTATATCAACACATAATAATCTGAAAGCATAAAAAATTTTAAAAGTAAAGAGAAAAATAAAAAAAAATTAATTTTTTTTAAAATGTTTTTAAAACAAAAAACAAACATATTATTAATAAGATTCATAATCTTGATCCTCGCAGGACTCAGTTATCCTTTTTCTTAATCACAGGGATTGATATGATGAAGATGAAATACCTCAGGGACCTTAAATTTCAATTGTAAATAACAAATATGGAAACACCAACCAACCACAGCAAAGTCTTTACCCGAACGTTAAAACCGCTCTCTCCTCTCCTCTCTTGATTTAACATCTCTCAGAGTATAACTATAAATTCCCCGGCGATTAGATTATATAAAGGATTCCTGTCACACAGCAATCTCATTTGATGACCAAAAGCTCCATCCTTTTTGTTTGCTCTCTTCATTCCACAATTCCCCCACAATCCAACCCCTTCAACACACAGCTTCACATGAAATAAAGAAAGACTCACAAATTCAGAAGTAGTGGTTTTGTTTGCGAATACCAATGGCTTCCTCATCATCTCAAGAGAGATCAAAGCAACTACACAACTTTTCTTTGCCTTGTTTGAGATGGGGCAATCAGAGACTCCTTAGATGTGTCAAAGTAAGTGATGACATTATCAATAGCAATGATGATAATCAGCACCAGCAAGGATTTCAATCAAAACCCATCAATTTGGTTTCTTACAAGAATTATAAACCAAACCCGATTCAAGTCAACAATGCTGCTGCCAAAAGATTGAAGCTTCCTTCTTCTTCTCCTTTTGTTGCCGAGGAAGAGAAAGGAGGAGGAAATATTGATGAATCTCCAAGACCCTGGAATTTGAGGACTAGAAGGGCAGCTTGTAACGCTCCACTTAGAATCGAAGAGCAGCCGTCGAGGAGAAATGTTGTTGTTTCTCCAAGGAGGTATTTAGAGATTGATTCACCAAAGAAATATTATGAGAGTTTGATGGTGAAGAGGCAGCAGAGTTTCGAGATGAAGGAGAAAGTCAAGTTTTCGATTTCTTTATCAAAGAGAGAGATTGAAGAGGATTTTCTTGAGATGGTTAGAATTAGGCCACCAAGGAGGCCTAAGAAGAGGCCTCGAATCGTACAGAAGAATTTGGATGTAAGTTTTTCTGGGTTTTGATTTTCTTGCTTCTTTGTTGAGAAAATGTTGGAAATTTTTGTTTATATTGAGTGATTGGCTAATCAATCAGTTGTAGAATTATCAAGCCATAGAATTTGATTTCTTCTCCCAAAAAATTTCTTGTTCTAGTACTAACCAGATTAAAAGTTGTGGATTTTCATTTCCTTTCCTTTTTGTAGTATTTGACTCATTTTTGATTTGTAGCTGGTTTCCAGAATGCTGATTTGCATTTTTTTTTTGGCTATTTTACAGTCAATTTTCCCTGGGTTGTGGCTAGCTGAAATAACACCAGATTCATACAAGGTTCAAGAAGTGCCTGAATCATGAAAGGTGATAATCTCTAGTTTCATATCCATGTTGTTTATATTTCTGGTTGGATAATCCAATTCATTGTTGTTGTTGATTACCTTTTTATGATTTACATGGATAGTCTGGGTTATTAGTTATGGTGTTGGAAATTGGTTTTGCAGGGATTGAACTGAAAGCAAAATTGTTTTCTGGGGAGTTTCTTTATATTCTGCTTCCTTCCTAACACTGGTGCATTTCACCTCGACTTATGGTAATGCTGCACCATTTTTGTAAATGGCAAATTTAATGAAATAAAATCTTAAATTCTTGCTTTGTTTTGCAATTTTTTTATTTTTAAGATTCAGCTTTCATTCATGATTCCATCAATATCTTTTCTGAGATGCTCTCAAACATGATGGAGTAGTTCCCTCTTCATGGCATGATTTTATGTTTAAAAGCATGTTTCAAATTTATATCAAAAGAGTTCATTCTAATTCGATGCATGAAGTTACATGCTACGCCCCCCCTTTTTTTTTTTCTTTTTTTTTTTTTTGCGGGGAGAACTGAAGTACTTCATTGATTAGAGCCAGAATGCAAATCCTTTGTTCAAGGAATTAAATATCCATGAACCAATCCTGCTTGTGTCATTTGGACCTAATAGTTTGCTCAGAGGTTGGCAACCTCATTCCCATCTTGTTTGGCATGAGTAGTGTACAAATAAATCCGCTAAAAGCATTTGCATGGCTCGTGGTATGATATAAATGATAACAGCTTTGTCACTGGATGCTTTTAGAGAGGCACTTGAGAACCTGAACTGCAGAAAATACAGTCTAGTTCCATAACAAAAACTGCTGTCCTTGCAAATGGGTAACCAAATCGAGCTGCTATAGCCGTGCCACCTTAACCACTGGAGCTTGCATAGATGATTTGAAGAGTGAGAATTAGGTTCTCCTAACCACTGACATCATGTAGCTCCATAATGGTACCAATTGTCGACTTCAACATGCCTCCTGGATCCTTCAGTGCATTGCAAATGCATTTGGGGTATAGTTTTTCACACTTCCCTTAGTTGTGTTTTCTCTGAATATTCTTGGAGAATAGAAATACCATTGTGCGCTATCTTTGATGCTGTCTCTTTGATTTGAAACTTGAAATCCCTTGCCCTCTGAAAAGGACTCGGCATGACAAGGGAAATAATGACCTGATCATTTTCTTATTCAATCTTTTCTTGGATCGTATCATTCCCTCTCTTTTTAAGATGATTCGTACTCAAATCACCAACAAGTACTTCATAGACCTCTTGTTTAAGCATTCAAAGCTCTTCTCTTATAAGCACTTGCCTCTAACAACTTTGTATAAAAATAGCAGTCATCCTCTTTCATCTTTCATCTTTTTGGCATTGTTGCTACTCTCTCTCTCTCTCTCTTGATGAATACTTGACACAAGTAGAAAAATGAGATGAAAGCCAAGCAAGATATGATATAAAAACACTATTAAATAGGAATTGTGATCCAAAATCTTAAATCTGTTACTATAGGTTCAACTGATTTTAATGAGACTAAACATGAAAACCTTAATTTACCTTGTTACTTGAATGAATCAGCCTTTATAATACTTGAAATTGTGATCTTTCTGATCTCTGATTTTTTTTTTTTTTGCCCTAAATAGATATTCTCAACATAATTAAATGTTGACCCTTTTTTTATCAAGGGATCCTTAATGTAAAACTAGACGATAAGGAAAAAGAGAAAACAGAACTAATTGAAAAGAACTATAACCAAATCAGACCCAGAACAAGATAAAAAGAAAAACAAGAAAAAGATATACCCAGAAATAAATTTAAACAACTAAAACAAAGAGGATATAACCTAATTTTTAGAGCCTAACTTTAATACCAACTTATGCGAATCTTATGGATATAAATATTCAGATACTCACAATGAAGTAGATAAACAACAAAATTCAGGTTTGGATAGAAACCTTGACAAAAAAATAACCTTGTACCGAAGAACCAAATGTATTGGAAAAGAATTCGGACCTGTTGTTTATAATGAAACAAGAACCCGAAGTATGTGAAGATGTCAAAAAATCAGTTATACCTTGATAAGTCAATTGTTGATCTTTGTCTTAGCAAAGAACATGATTTGCACTGCGCAAAAATCTGAATTATTGAATAATAAAAGGTTACCTGTCAAAAATCTTTGTAGAAAAAAACTTCCAAAAATAAGATGTTGAATATCCTTGGATTACGAGGAAAAAATCCTCTAAATAGGAAGTTTAAAAGTCAAAAGGTAACAAATAACAAAATCCGTATTATATCTGTTGACCTGTATCGCAATACCTTTTCAAAATCCAATTGATCTGAAATTTTAACTCAATATAGAAAAATATATTTGAAAACTCCTGATAAGATTTCAGTCTGATCCAATGGTTATATTGAGAGTTATGCTTGATATAGTAAAACTAGACAATAAACACAATTATACTAGAATCCAAAATTTCTTATTTCACCTTTTCTTAGATCTTATCACAATTTCAAATCAGCAAGGGTAACAAGATAATTGAAGGGGAATCCATTGAGTAATGTGTAGTCATTTCATGGTGTTTCATCAGCAACAGATGGGAGCTCACATAGAAGTCTGCTTCATTGTAGGAACAGGACATGGAACACACCATGAGTCAGCTAAATGAGTTCTATAATCTGGCTTAATTTTTATTGGCGCCCTCTGTCATGTTTAAAATCATTTGTGAACCTAGTTATAGGTTAATTCTAGAAAATCTTTTATCCTGTACTGATTGCAAACATCATCGCTATGCTTCACACTCAGCCCACCACTTTAGGCTATGTTTGTTATTGCAGCCAGCTGTGCAGTTAGCCTCAATAACAAACGCACACTTAGCTGCATTATCTCTCAGCTGTAACCTAGCCATGCCGGTGAAAGTCTGAGGTGCCTTGGGGAGAAACATCAACAATGAAACAACACCCTATGTCAAGCCATTTGCTGAAACATAATTAATGGTTCCAAATGAGTCGAATTTGAGCCGAAGTGGTAGGGAAGAATCACAGATAACTGTGCACAAAGATGGAAGGGTAACAGTGGTGGGAATGTTTCTTATCTTTTCTGCGCTGTCAAGTGTTGGGTTTATTGAGTGTGGAGTTACAGAGAGCAAAACCTGGTATTCTTATTGGACACTCATAGCTGAATTCACTGTTTTTTACATATGTAGCTGTGGTCCAAGAGGAACTCAATTGATCACATTTGATTTCCATATTTAAGAAGTCTATTGAGCTGTTTTTCTAAAAAATAGGTGTTAAATGTTTGGAAAACAGGGTTCGACAGGCATAAATACAATCTGGCTTGGCTTGTTATGAAAATCTGTCAACAGAGTTTAACATTAAACGACCAAAAACAGTGATCCTCCAATCAGTATTGTAGGCTGATACGGGGCTAAAAGCTAGTCATTTCTGTGTCAGAGTAAAACATGCGTGTTCTAGGATTAGCTTCTTCATATAATAAATACAGCCTTGACTGTAAATCTTATCCTCTTTGCTTCTTGTTGATGGCGTTATCTATCTTCATTTGTAGGGCATTATTTCTTGTTATCCTATTTCTTTCATGATTTTCTATCTTCTCAAGCAAAACATTCCTTCGATTATCTGATAGGCACTGAATTCAGTGCCTTTATGTTGAGTTGGAACCTCTTTTTTAAGCAAAAGCTTTTGCTATCATAGGCTGCCTTTGGCCCAAAAGGGCAATCAGTGGATAAGAGTTGCATGTCTCACACCAGAATCTACATACTGGCTTGTTGGCCATTTATCAAATCATGTGCATAGAACATTCCTCAAGCCCAGATGCAAAATGCCTTGATTGGTCACATCATCTTCCACGCAATACTCTCAGATAAAAAACTCTTTATATTGAAACTAGTGTGGAAGTATTCCTCTTCATGCACTATTGAACAAGGGTACTGTCATATTTTGCTGTTGTGGAAGATTGTCAACTTACCATGTTGTAACTGCAGTCATTGTCACAGCACAATTTGCATTATGAACAGCACAGGTAAATTTAACTTCTTTTTTTTTTTTAATCAATAGTGATGTGATTTTGGTATTGCCAGAACAGACATTTTGAGAGTTATTCTACAGAAGAAAAGTATGAACACTGAGAACACTCTATTCAATCAGATAAAAGAAACAGGGAAAACAGAAACAAAAAGCTGTTCCATTTCTGACCCTTTTATTGGTCCCAGCTAACAGCAATACAGCATAACTATTAAATTTCATTGAAGATGAATGTCCATTCAATCTTTAGATTTGCCTATGCTTCGCATCCTATGAGAAATTTTGTTTCCAAGTATTACTGTGCATGCTCAAGTGCGGACAGAAATTTTGTATTTCAATCTTCATTGCCAGGTTTTGGATTTAAGAACACCCTTTCATTGTGTTTCCACCTGTGTGGATTCAGTCAGAAATTTCTCTAGAGATAATGTTTCCAGCAATGGGTTTTAAATTCATCATGAAACTGTGTCCTCTATTTGCTCCATTACTATTGTTTTGTGAAAATATTACCATTTGAATGAAGACACAAGGAAAAGAAACAATGATTCTGAAATGATAAATCATATCACAGTATATTTAATCCTTTATTAATTGAGAAATATTAACTAAAGATCCTTTCATTTGTCCACCACTGCCCTCAATATCAGTACTCTCCAAGCCTGCATTATAACATCCAAATTGACAGCATGCTTGTGCTTTGAATTCTTTCACAAGTGAGGATAAGCAACAATAGTTGAATTTAATCTGAAAATCTTAGGTTCAAAACTGAAAAAAGTGGGTGAGAGTTAAGCAGGAAGGTCACCTCAACTTTTGAAGTTCGATACTTCAATGAACCTACAAAATAACTTCGAAATGAAAAATTCAACTTTTTTTTTTTTTTTGGGAGGGGGGGTGGGGGGTGGGGTTAAGCAATTGTAAACTGTTCAATGTCTTCTAATTCCACAATTAATGATAACGATAGAAGATGACCACTACTAGGAATTCATTATTTAATTGAAAAGAAAGAAAAAGACAAATCGGTAAACTCCTGCAAAGCTTCTTGGTGGTGAGAATGGGATCTACCACCTGATTTTCTCACCTTTGATCAACACAGGGAATGGTTCATGTTTTGACTGGGTTGGAAGCAATGGGGCACCTTGAAAAACACACAGAAGAAATGGTCATCTTATCCTCGTCCACTGCAATTCTCAACAATCCTGAAGGAAGCTACCATGAAGCCCCCTGGCATTATTGATAGTCCCCACATATGTCCGTCCGTTATCCATCCATATTTCTTTCATGTATTAGGCATGTTGAAGCTCAAGTAAGTTTTAGCTAGAGCATATGTTCGAGGCCAAAATAGTGAAACTGCTTTTCATTTACAAATTTGTTTTTACGACAAGAATGATTTGATTTCGGACTTCATAGAGTTGAAATGTGGGATCCATTGTTCATTGGTACGCCTTTATGAGAGAGAAATTAAGCTTGTAACGCATTGAAGTGTTACATCATATACCTAACTAAAACACGGGGAGGGGGGGGGGGTGTTCGAAACTTTTAAGGATGTATGATGGGATCCAAAATTCATTGGAGGTTCAGTTAGTCTATTTACAAGGTCTCAAAAATGCGAGAGAATAACAAATAATAAAAAACAAGTCTTAATTAATCTGATTTAGGTTTAAAAAAATTTGTTGGTAGAACTAAAGCTATTACATAAGAATTGAGATAATAAAACTCAAATCAGACAATTTAACTTTTTATTACTGTTTTGATCATAACTAGAGCTACAAGTTGAATTTGGATGTGATTCCAGTTGGGCTGCAAACTAGACTTTCATACCTTTTCGTTGATATATGACGAGCCTTCTAATTCATTAAGACGGGAAATAATCATTTGTTTGAAGTTGAGTTTTGATATTGTTAGCAGATTACGAGAAAAACCGTTATTGTTTTATTTTAATTAGTTGGGCTTTTAATTTATCTTTGTTTTGTGCGGAAACACTTGTTTAAATTTTAAACTTGTTTATTTTATTTATTTTAATTAGTTTAGTCTAATTTTATTATTTAAATTGAATTTATGGATGACCTATTAGAAAAACTAGGGTTAATTAACTTTCTATTATAAATACTTTTTGTGAAGAATGTTTCTAGAACAGATTGTTTTTGTAGAATTAACATATTTTCTCTTTTGGTTCTTGATGGAACTTTCCAATCTTTAAAGAAATTGACCAATCTCTTACTTGTGATTTTAATGTTTTTTTGTTCATCTTCGTATATAGATGTTGTGATTGGGTGATTTATAATCTTGTTACTCTCAAAATAGTATCAGATAGATTTTAGATTTAGGAAATCTATCAAGTTCCACCGGGTAGTGTCGGCTGCTCCTCACATGACATACCACTTAATGGTTGTCTTTCAATATCAGATTTCAACACTGAGGTGGTAATTAAGGCTGCGTGGAAATCTGGATAGAAATTAGACCTTAGGTTTTAACTATCATGCTGTCTTAACAAGATGCCATGCCATCTTTTAAACTGTTTGAGAATACGATTGAAATTGTGTTTTTAAAAAATTTTAATTTTAATTTTGTTAAAATTTAATATAATTTGTATGTTTTGGATCGTTTTGATGTATTGATGTCAAAAATAATTTTTAAAAAATAAAAAAAATATTATTGACATTTATTTCGGCATGAAAAGTTATTTGAAAAGTAACTGCTACCACACTATCGAACACACTTTACAAAACAAGCTTACAAAACAAGAGTCACTGGGCTGAAAGTGCACGCTCACTTGAGGTAATCTGGCGTTTCAGAGATGATTGATGGATTACCATTCTGTTTTCCTCTTGAATTCATTGTAAATGGTGTGTTGCTTGAGAAATAAGGAACTGATGATGTCAATTAGAGAGCTCTAATCACTATTACATGAAACTGACTAAGTAAGGAAGGAATAGGATTCTAAATTCATCCCACCTATAGGGAAGTTCTTAGATGGTAGTATGAAGCTAACGCAAACAAAAAGCTCAGAAAAAGTTCAAAGGCATCTTATCATGTGTTTTTGGTTCTTCAAGCACAGGGCTTGAAACATTGCCTTTCTCCTTAATCCCACGAGAAGATAAAAACACAGAACCTAACCAAACCAAGAGACATCTCTCAAATCAATCTGTGCACTAATAAAACAAAGACATAAAAAAGTTGCCTTTGAATAAACTAGAAGAGACTCCCTCTAATGAAGAGAGACCAAAAAAGACAACAGAATGTGACAAGCCTTGAAAGAAGGTTACCTGTTCTTCTGTCTCCTAAGCTTGTGACAGAGTGATATGCATGAACAATGAGCATTCCCAAGAACATGATCCTTCCATCCCTTCCAATCCCTCATTGGCATTATTATATTTGTTTTGTACAATTCACTTAATTAGCTCTCTCAGTTCCCTGACCTCAATTATTTCTCCCTAGTCCTTGCTAGCTTCCAACAAACTTTAACTCATGTACTACAAGACTTGAGATCAGCAAAAACCAAAAGAGCTCGCAGAATTATAATTTAGAAGATAAGATCATATCATTAGTTGAAGAGTAAAAATAATCACTTTCTGCTCTTCTTTTCCTTTCCATTGCGCAAAAAGGATCCCAAACCAAAAAGATTTGCAGTTCCTTTGTAAATGTAAGGTGGTGGCAAATTAAGCACAGGACTAATCTTACCATAAGACCCTGCCTTCTTCAATGGAGGCTTTTGTGGTAATGAATAAACAAAAGTAGACTCCGAAGACGATGATGATGGTAGTGGTTCTGACTTTGCCATGGCAGCTGATTGTTGCTTCTGTGAATTGTTCTTGCGCATATCCTTCAATGTTGTTCTCTTTGCATATGGCACAGAACCAGTTGAGCTGCTCCGTGATAAAAGTGGTAATGAGCAAAGGCTTCTCTTGATATCACTGTTGAGACTACTACTTCTCTTGAATCCCCAGAAAGACTTGGACTGAGGCTTTTCCTTCAACTGATCAGAATTCACAACCATCAATTCCCTCATGCTATCTTTAGTTAAATTGCCATTAGTAGAAGGAAATGGAAGAGGAGGAAGGGAATCTTTTTGTGGTGATTTATATTTATGTATTTGCTTTGAGGCAGTAATTCCTCCTGGAATTTGAAAAGGCAGGATCATGCCATCTGCGAAAAGCTCGTCTGCCGGAGACGATTCATGGCCTAAACTACTGCAAATACTGAACTCAAAATCAGAATTTGAGTCCAATAATTTTATGTCCCTTCTTGACAGTTGCTCAATTTCTCTGTCATGTCCAAGACCATTAGAGAATGATATTCGAGGGCTTGTTTCCGAGCACATATTGGTTACCTCGGTTTCAGATTCTCACGAACATGTCAAAGACAATGGAACCAACGAGAGCGATTTTAGGAGCAAAGAATGGATGTTAAGGGGAAAAACAAATCAAGAGTGAGAGCAGATGTTGAAAGAGAAGAGAGAAAAAAAGGTGACGAAAAAAGAAGAAAGATTCAAAGACGATGGCTATGAGAAGAACACATGATGTTGAACATTGACAATATTGGATGTTTGGACCAGGAAGTCAAAAAGAGAGATACAGAAAATTGGACGTCAGAGTTTCAAAGAAAGAACAGACAGGACAAGACAAGAGATCACTGCAGCTTTTTTGGAGGTATGAGGATGAAAGTGTATCTAGGAAAATCCACGGATCCTAAAGAGGTAGCATGTTCTGCTCTTCTCTCAAATGGAGCAGAGCAGGCTGCAGAGAAAAGTTGTATGCTACTGTTTAGATAAAAGGAAGGAGGGAGCAGGAGTAAAATAGAGAGGTGGCCTCAGAAACAGGAAGAGAAGAGAAATAATAAGCTACTTGTAGGTGAAGAGAAAAGCAAAAAAAAAAAAAAAAAAAAAAGTTGGGTGAGTTTTGTGGGACATTTGGTAATTGCATAGATCTGTAAATGAAGCCCAATCACATGGGACAAATAGAAAATTGGTTTCCTTCTATCTGAAGCAAAGGAAAATTGCACACAAGAATTCTTCACATTAAGAACTAGAATTTGCTCAAAATGACAAAAATATAGGGCGATTTTTGGATACGAAAGGGACAGCAAGGCCATCATCATCATCATCTTCTTCTTCTTCTTCTTGTTTTTTTTTTTGGAGAATTGGAGATTAAATGAGTATTTAATTGTTTTATTTTAAGAAAAAAATGACCCGTGTGTTAACCCTCTCACCATATAATTGACTTTTGGGCTAACATTTCAACTACTTAAAGCTTCATTTGTTCTCTCAAGAATCTTCCAGTTTCCTTTATGTTTTTGGGAAAAATTTATTTTCGAGGTTGAAGAACTTCTCTGACGCATTTGCACAGTTCAGTCCTTCCTTCCTTTCACTCATTTTTCAAATAATTTATTTTTCTGTGGTAGGTAATCAACTGTTTCTTCTAGATATTTTCACCTCTTGCTCCTCCCTCTACTTTCCTGTTGCTTTCCACCCTTTCTTTACCAAATGGTGAAGAAACAATAATGCTCTTCTCATCAACATTTGGTAGGTCATAATGTTTTCGTGCATTCACTCTCTCGCCCTCCCTCTTTGTATGTGTGTCTATATATATATATATATATATATATATACACACACTTTGACTTTTGGCTAAGGCTTAATTCTCTTGGAAACTATGATGTAATAAGAATAAGGGTGTGTTTGGTTTATAGTTAAATCGTGTTTTCTTTGGGAAGTTACTGATATCAGGCTGATTTTGCTGTTTTCGTGAGTGTATATTGGTTTTGTTACACGAACAAACAAATCTTAAGAATTGCCATGCATTTGCATGTGGTGATTTTTTTAAATGGGAGATAAATAATTTATTATTCATGAAACCCATATTTTTACCATTTATTGGTTAACACATCAATTTATTTTTTAAAAAAATTTCTATAGTGTTAAGTTTGTTTGTTTGTTTATAAATCAATTTTCTTTTTCTTTTTTGCATAAAATTGCAAAACCTGTTCAACTTGCTTGGTGGGCTATCTCCTTCCTTTTCTTTTTTTTTTCATTGCAAATCTGATTTGACCCAACATAAAACTCACAGGTGATATTATTATTATTATTATTATTATTATTATTATTAAACATAAACTGAAAAGTTAATAAAGTGTTCACCTTTTCATGATTTTTTTAAAATTTTAATTTTAATATTAAGGTTGTTGAGAATTACGTTTCGTATTTTTTTTTAATTTTCTATAAAATTATATCGGTTTTAAGATTCAAATTTTGAGTTTATCAGGTTAGCCCAGGATAATTTGAATTGTTTTTTTTGTTATTTTTGTAATTATTTTTTTTTCAATTTTATCCTTCAACATTGAGATACTTTGAAATAAGGCTTCATCATTTTTTTATTTTTTTCTATTAAGTAATCCTAGTCTTATGACTTGAGTTGCAGATGTGACAAGTTAACTCGAGATGATCCAATTCAATCTAGTATGTTGCCATCTTGGTATTATATTTCTTTTTCATTTAGATTATCTCGATCTCTTAATCCAAGTTGCAGGTTTTGTAGCTTAACCCATGTTAATTGATGCTCAATTTTGCAAAAACAAATCAATTTAGAATTGAATTTCATAATTTGTTTCAATTTTTTTAAAAGTTATCATGGTTTCAAAAATAGTCCTAAAACTGGGTTGATGCTTGATTTTGCAAAAAAAAAAAAGATTTGGTTTTATTGTTTGTAGATGTTTTCATGAGTGTATATTTGTTTTGTTACACGAACAAACAAATCTTAAGAATTGCCATGCATTTACATGTGGTGATTTTTTTAAATGAGAGATAAATAATTTATTATTCATGAAACCTATATTTTCACCATTTATTGGTTAACACATCAATTTTTTTTAAAAAAAATTTCTATAGTGTTAAGTTTGTTTGTTTGTTTATAAATCAGTTTTTTTTTTTTTTTTGCATGAAATTGCAAAACCTATTCAACTTGCTCGGTGGGCTATCTCCTAACTTTTTTTTTTCATTGCAAATCTGATTTGATTCAACATAAAACTCATAGGTGATATTATTATTATTATTATTATTATTATTATTATTATTATTATTAACATAAACATAAACTAAAAAGTTAATAAAGTGTTTATCTTTTCACGATTTTTTTTAATTTTATTTTTAATATTAAAGTTGTTGAGAATTACGTTTCATTTTTTTTTTGTGAAATTATATCGGTGTTAAGATTCAAATTACAGGTTTATCAGGTTAGCCTAGGATAACTTGAATTGTTTTTTTTTTCCTTTTCTTAATTGATTCTTTTTTTTAATTTCATCCTTCAACATTGAGATACTTTGAAATGAGGCTTCATCATTTTTTTATTGCTTTCTATTAAGTAATCCTAGTCTTATGACTCGAGTTGCAGATGTGACAAGTTAACTCGAGATGACCCAATTCTATCTAGTATGTTGTCATCTTGGTATTATTATTTTTTTTTCATTTAGATTATCCAGCCTCTTAATCCAAGTTGCAGGTTTTGTAGCTTAACCCATGTTGACCTAGGTTGATACAGTATGTTGATGTCTCGATATTAATTTTTTTTTTGTCCAATATATTAACATCTTAATATTAAGAAAAAAAGATGTTGTCTGTAATTTTATTTTTTTAAGTCAAACCATGTTTTTGACTAGTTGTTAGGTTGCTTTTGGACACGCCAAGTTGATCAGGTCATATCGGTTAACCCTCACACAATTTAATATAGGAATTGAGTTTCATGGTTCATTTTGGTTTGCTTTCAATGGAGTTATCATAGTCTCAAAAAAGGTCTTAACATTGGATTGATGTTCAATTTTGCAAAAACAAATCAATTTAAAATTGAGCTTCATAATTTGTTTTTTTTTTTGAGGTTATCATGGTCTTAGAAATAGTCCTAAAATTGGGTTGATTCTTGATTTTGCAAAAAAAAAAAAAAAGATTTGATTTTATTGTTTGTAGATGTTTTGTTTCTTTAGGTCCTTTGATTTCTTAATTTTTTTAATTTTATTTTTATCCTTAACATTATGTTGTTTGGAAATTGATCTTCATAGTTTATTTTAATTTGCTTTCTATGAGATTATCAGGATCCCAAAAATCATCATAACATTGAGTTAATGTTTGAATTTACAAAAAAAGAATTTGATTTTATTGTTTGTAAGTGTTTTTTGAGGTCTTTTAATTTTTACTTTTTTTCATGGAATTTTTCCTTTCATTTTTATCTTTCAACATTGTATTGATTGGAAATTGAACTTCATAATTTATTTTGATTTACTTTCTAAAATACAATGGTAATTCCTAGACATTTATTTTTACACTTAAAAATATTTTTGGCCCAACCCGTTCAGTATAGTGCAAGAGGCCAATTATCTAATAGGTATTGATGAAATCATGGAAAAACCTCACAGAAAAATGTTGACTTTTCTTAGATGATGAGTTATGGGCTTGAGTCATACTTTTCTTAGATGATGAGTTCAAAGCTTAAGTCAATATTTAAGTTTTTCTCAAGTGACAAGCAAGTGAAAATTCAAGAAGATGAAAATGGTGTTTTTTGTGTGTAGAGAAGAGATGTGTGTTCTTTGTGTATTGAAGACATATATAGGTAAATGTTCAGATCCCCTTTTCTCTTAAAATTTAAAAATATATAACTTGAAAAATATCTATAGAAAGATCCAAGAAAATATACTATTCATGAATAGTATGAATAATGATGAATATTACCATATAAATAGTACTATTCATGAATAGTAAAATGGTGTGAGACAAATTTGATCGATCAAACCAAACAAAGAAAAGACAAAGAATAGAGAGAAAAAGATAGGAAAGGGGGTTACCCTATAGCTCGAATGGGTTAAAAGTGTACAACTTATTTGTAATGAATAGCCTAACAAACTATTTTTCTCTCTCTTTTATAGAGAGATAAAGAAGAGAGAGGAAGGATATAGAGAGTTGGTGGTGGAGCTCAATCTGACCAAGTCTAGGGACTCAAGCCTCATTTTGAACAAGCTTTATATCGTAAACATTATTCATGAATAGTAAATAAAACTATCTCAAGCTAAGGGATGAGAGAGAAAGAGAGGAGAAAGAATGAGGGGTATAGCTCAGTTTGAACAACCATAAATAGTATGACTAAGCCTTAAATTTGTTCTCAGTTAGCTTTATATAATAAAAACTATTGATGAATATTAAATACTATTCATGAATAGAAAATGAGACTATATTAAGCTAAAGGATGAGAGAGAGGAGGGTAGCTCGGTTAGGTCATGACCTAGTTGAGCTTCAATTGAAGCTTGGTTGGGCATTCCAACCGAGTTTTAACTTCCTTTTTTATTGTATTATCATTTCTCTCCTGAAATCTTGTAAAAACACATGTTTGAAGATTTTAATGGGCTAAAGATTGGGAGAAAATGCATCCAATGCATGTTTGCATTAAAATGTTACTATAAGCATGCTTTTGAATGTTTTACTAGTTTTTTTTAAA
The DNA here is from genome assembly GCF_005239225.2 of Populus alba. Lineage (NCBI taxonomy): Eukaryota > Viridiplantae > Streptophyta > Magnoliopsida > Malpighiales > Salicaceae > Populus > Populus alba. The sequence continues at coordinate 5,546,379 of NC_133295.1, forward strand.
TTCATGAGAGATCTTATCCATGTTTTGTGAAGAAAGATCTATGATCTTTTGGAGACAATATTCACAGTGACTTGGAGAAAGTTGGTCACAGGTACCTGAAGACAGTGATCACTAGGACCTGGAGACAAGTGGTCAATGGGATTTGGAAACAATGGTTACTAAGATCTAGAGACAAGTGGTTAATGTGACTTGAAGAAAATGGTAGCAAGGATTTGGTGATATAATAGAGACGTCTCATTGGGAATTTCATAGAGACTCTTTGTATTTAGAGAGATGGATATGAACTATATATATATAAAGATGATGAAGATATAATTTTTTAGATTTATCTTATCTAGGTTAATACATAACAAGGATGATTTTCTATCTGTTCGTATTATATATTCACCTTTAAAAATTCTTAAAGATGTCCTTTAGAGATCAACCTTTCTATCTTTTTTATTAGTATATGGCACATTTTTGTGTCATATCCATGATCATGGTGAAAGAGATAGAACCTTTTGGGGTTCCTTATGTTTGAAGTACTTTTCATTGAAGGTGGATATTGTAGGAAGTCTTTTTTCTTTATGGCAGCTAACACATCAACATGTGTCATTATGAAAGGTGTGGTCACAAGTTTAAAGAATGTCAGACAATTATAGATGTTCTTCTTGGTTCTTTTTTTAGATGCTCACGTTGAAGATTGACGGCGTGGTGAAGATTGTTCTTATGTGTGGAAGTGTGGGTAACTTTATCTAGTCACACTAGCCTTTTCCACCTTGATGTGATTTCCACCACAAGTTTGATGCCAGGGAGATTTTTATCGGGGAGTGTGTATAACCTTTCTCATAAAAAATAGTTATAGACTTCACTAATCAGGGCTTTGACAATAATGGGTTCATGTATATCCTCCATACTTTGTATTTTCTTATTGAATCTTTAGAGATATGCCCATGTGTTTTTATCATCTTGTTGTGTGACAGTGAAGAGCTCTGTAATGTTGCTTTTAATAGGAATATTGGTGCTAGAATGAGAGATAAGTTTCACACAAAGATTATGGAAACCTAGAATGAGACTGGGTTAAGGCTATAGTACCACATCATAAAAGATCTGTAAAACGTTGTAAGGAAAATCTTGCACATAGCATCACTTTCTGTTGTCACTAGCTCAATGATGCTTCTGATATTTTATATATGCCCTCTAAGGTCTATAGGTCATCATAATTATCTACTTTAGCTTTAGCAACAACATAATCCTTATGGAGGTAAGTGTGTAACACTCTGACAAATTACAAATTATTCCACTTGGTGGAAATGGTGTGTAAGAGTTAGGGTTGATATAGTGTCGTGTATGTTGAGCCTAGGTTTATTGTGATAGGGAGTATGCAAACGAGAACATCAAGACCCAAAAGAAGATTGATAGATACAATCATGTTTATAACTTGTATATGTTGTGGAGTGCTGACTTATTTAGAAAGTTGGAGTATGGTGCTTACTTGGTATATTGTTTTGTACAGTTTCTTCTTGAAATAGAAGTTGTCTTTATATACGTAGCATTGTGGGTTAAATTTGTTGTTGGTTGTAATGAAGAGAGAAAAGCTATTCATGTATAGCAAGATCAACATTGTTGAATACATATATTTGTTGGGAGAGTTGTTGGATAACTGTAGGAGTAGAAGTTCCTGTGGTAGGGAGATGAGTCACTTTCCCGCATATTGGAGTCTCGTTAGCCATAAAAAAAGTTTTTGAAAAAATTAAAAAGTAATTAACAAGCTTTTTATTTAGGTTCCCAAAGATGATGCCACTGATGAAGTCATGGAAAAACCTCATAGCAAAATATTTACTTTTCTTTGCTGATGATTTCGAGGCCCGAGTTCCACCTATAAAAACAAGTTTTTCATAGAAAGAGAGACATTTCAATGTTTAAGTCAATATTTAGGTTTTCTCGAGTGATAAGCAAGTGAAAATTTAATAAGAAATGGTGTTTTTTTTTATTTTTTTATTTTTTTTTTATGTGTAAAGAAGAGATATGTGTTCTTTATATAATGGAGAAGTGTAAAGGTAAGTGTTTAGATCCCCCTCCCTTAAAACATGAGAGTATATAGCTTGAAATATATTTGGCAAATATATTAAAACTATCTAGAAAAATATCTACTGAAATATCCAAGAAAATATATTATTCATGAATAGTGATGAATGGTACCATGCAAATATAGTAAAACGAGGAGAGAGAGAGAGAGAGAATGAGATAAAAGGTAGTTACCATGTAGCTTGAATGAGTTGAAAAATTATAATTCATTTGTAATGAATAACCTCACCATATTTTCTCTCTCATACTAAAAAGAGATGTAGAAGAGATAGGAAGGGGGGAGAGAGAGAGAGAGAAGAGGGGATGAAGCTCAGTATGACCGAGTCTGGGGACTCGAGACTCATTTTGAACAAGCTTTGTATAGTAAACACTATTTATAAATAGTAAATGAGTATATATTGGGCTAAGAGATGAAAGAGAAAGGGATGAGAAAGAAAGGGGGGTGGAGCTCGATATAAACAACTATAAATAATATGATCGAGCATGAGACTTGTTCTAAATGAGCTTTGTATAATAAACACTATTCATGAATAGAAAATGAGACTATACCAAGCAAACGACATCATTTTTGGCTATGTTGTACTCTAACCATGTTAGGTATGCACCAAACCAAGCCAGATTAAAGCGTCATAATGTTGATATATTCCCAATTTGTTTTTGAGAAAAACCACAGTGTGAAGGTTGTCAATGACCCTTTTATAAATAAGCTCTTCGGATAGCATCCCTATCATTTATATGGTATTCATAAATTGGTCTTCTTAAGCCAGGGTTAGCAAGAAGAGTGCTAGGGTTGATTTCAATATGACTTTTTTTTTTTTAACTTGATTGAATTACATGACTTGAAGTTTTGAATGACTCTTTATCTTCAAGGGATTTACACTTGAAATACTTATCTAGTAACATGTTCATTTAATATGAATCTGCTGGATTTTTTTTATCATCGTTAATGTCTACATAATAATTAACACAACTATACAATAATTCACTGTTAAATAAAAGTCAGTTGAGTTACATAATAATTCTAAATCTTTCATATGAAATTTATAGCAAAATACACATCAATTCATCAAAATCAAAATCCATTTCAATTCATAACTATATGCATATAATAAGTATGTTGATTAAATTATACTTAAATCATTTTTAGACATTTAATTGAGGAACAATGTCTAGTGTCTATGTAAGAAAAATAATGCTTGAAAAACATGTTTTGTACTTGATATTTTATTTACAAACAAATCATGTGAAAATATTAAATTTCAATAAACTACTCTCCTAATACAAAAGATGTCAATAATAGTGGTTTTGCATAAATATTAATTTATTCCTTTATAATAATAAAAAAAGAAACATTTAATTGATTAAATTAGCATATTCAAACATTTTTTTTTGAACATATTCATATCAAAACCCTTAAATTATCATAAACCCTAATATTTTTAATAACTAATTATAAAAGAATAAAACTAAAATTAGACAATGAAATAAATAGAAAAGATGAAGAAAATTTACCAAAAGTATAAAGTAAAAGGTAAAAAAAATTAATTGCTTAATTGTACATAAAGAGAAATTTGCATATGGGAGAGGGGCAGGGAACAACAACTCCAAAAAATATTTAAAAAAATTAAGAGGGTTTATCCATATGTGGCTCCGCCACTGCACTCAGACCTACACACGGTCTGAAGACCAAGGATGCAACCAGAACCACAGACAGTTGTGTCGTCACCTCTCACTGCAGTTCTAACTGATCCTTGCCTGATCTGCAACCAGTGCTGTGATTCTGATGGGTCTTTTTTCCCATAGCTTGTTCCATTGATGACAGATACCATCACTGTCATCATGAATCGCACAAGGAGACCCATTCATGTGTGATGATTCTCTTGCATGGGTGGTGGTGCACGCTAGCTTTATGGTGCTTGCCCCACTGTTTAAGCATTGAAGCATACATTGCTGATCTAAAGCAGTAAAGGGAATAAATATGGTGGGTGGAATGAGTTTTCTTGACTACTGCTAAGTGTCCACGAACACGATATAAAGTACCCTGCAAGTTACCGTGAAGAAAATAGAGATTCGACCAAAACAACTTTCTTGCACCGCCCATGTAAACCAAAAGGAGGCACGTACAAGAAAGAAAGGTAAAAACTAATTCTATGAAAGGGGTAGCTTAATCGGTTAGATTTTGGGTTTGCTTGTTAAAAATCATTAATTTAAGTGTTACAAACCTTAAAACTATTAGAGATTTACATGGTCGTTATTTTTAGGGTGACGAGATGATGGAAACTAGTCCAAAACTCACAATTAAAAAAGAAATAAAAAAAGAGGGGGAAAACTACCCCATTTTTCAAAAGCATTAGCCGAAGTTGACTCTGGACGGATTCTGTGGAGATCGCTCCTCACCTTCCTTTCCTTTTGCTCTATGGCATACGAGATTGATTTAATCTCACTCGAGTCTCCTCATGATTTCTTCACTTTTTTTTAATGCTTTCATTTTACTTAACTGTACCACTGTTTTCGTCTCCCTTTAGTCCCTTTGTCTTGATAATTCTATCGTCACACAAAATGAAGAGACGGCACCTTGAGAAGGATCTGTAGCTCTTAAAGAATTGGATTCACGCACCTGCAACCTTCCTCTTTCTTTCTTTCTTTTTTAACTTAAAACCCGCTCTTACATCTTGAAGCCCAATAGTGAAATCAATAGTTCTCCTTGTATGAACAATTGCTTTGGCAACATTAATGGCACAATCAAGATCATCGAATTTTAGGTTAGGGTTCATATAAACAACTGTACAGGCTTTGTAAATGGGACCACCATCTGGCGGTGGATCGTGGGGATTGCTGGCGCTGTCTTATAACCGACATTCCGCCATGAGTTGTCAATCTAAAGATGCCATGGGTTCCGCGTAAGGATGCGATTGAACTTGATGAAGCTTGACATACATCACCAAAACAATGACAATTCATGGTGACAATGACACTTATCTCGAAGACCCTCTTGGTGCCGTGACAATATATGGCAGCCGCTTCAGGCAGCATAATTGAATCTTGTAAATCCACATAGCATGGGACAAATTGAATCCCAAACCTAAACAAGAATCTAACCTTGGTATTTTAACTGGTGTTAAGTAACCTTATGAGAACGCAGTTCAAATCGCGTTCCTAAAAAAATTATTGTTTTAATTAAAATTTAATATAGTTTATATGTTTTGGATTGTTTTAATGTGCTGATGTCAAAAATAATTTTAAAAAAATAAAAAATATTATTAATATCCATTTCAATTCAAAAAATTATTTGAAAAGTAACTACCGTTACCATAAAAAAAAAGTCAACAATGCTCGGGTGTTTGACCTGCATTTACATGAGATATGTCAGTGCAAGAACTGCATATGGAAAACCAAAACGTAAAGGTATATATAACACATACCCCTTCATTAGCCCTTGTTGGTTGCCACGGCCCATGAAGCCCATTTGGGCCCAATATAGAATTTCTGGAGAGAGTATCCTCATTTGGTCGTGGGAAGTTTAAAGATCTTCGAGAAGAAGCGAAACAAATCCAGCAAGCTGATGAATCCATATATGATTCTAGATCCAAATTTATACTAATTTTTTTCCCCATCATGTAATATCTCTCTCTATGTTTGTATAGGTGTAATAGGGATAACACTAAACTGGAATTCTTTTGTGTACTTCCAATCTATAATTTTAAGCATAATTTTCAATTTTTTTATCTAAGTTATCCACAATCAACTTATGGTGGTGTATTAGACTTTTATACCGGTGAGGAGGCTCATGGTGGGAGACCCCTTAACTAGCCCTATACCAAGGGATATATTTAAGGTTCGTGTTAGGAAATTAATTAAGATTGCGTAGACTTTGATCTTTATATTTGTAATCATACTATATTTTGTGTTGCTTTTACTTCTATGATCATTATTTTTATAAAGCATTTATTTCCAATATATTTTTAAAAAAATATTAAGAAATGATATTAAAAAGCTAATAATTATAGATTTTTTTTAGGTCAAGAGAAGAAACATGACCACTTTTGAAAAAGTAAAGATGTGTAAGGTTTTTTTTCCCCTCTTTATTTCTGCTATAAAGATACTCTTTTTAAAGAAGGAAGAGAGATGCCTTGAAAAATAAAGGAAAAAATTAATTTAATTGATTTGAAAATGAATTATTTTTAGACTAAATATGAGAACTTTAGCAGATTATTAGAAAAGAAAAGGAAGGAGAGATAGGTAATGTTTTTCTTTCAGCAAAGTCACACTTGGAAAAAAAAAATTCAATTATTTATTTAAGGTAACATATGTAACACAATAGAAATTAACTATAGTATTTATTTTTAGCTTACCTATTATATATTTATTTATTCTTGTAACATACTATAATATAGTTGCCACACCAATAAAGTAAAGGTAAGCAAGTTATTAATGTGATGGCTTGTTTGAAAATTTGATTATGGTTATTTTTTAAAGTACTTTATGTATCGAAATGTATTAAAATGATGTTTTTTTTTTTATTTTTTTAAAAATTATTTTTGATATCAACGCATTAAAATAATTTAAAACATATTAAAAAATTAATTTTTAACAAAAAAAAATAAAAAATTTTAAAGAACACGTTCCCAAACCATGCCCAACACATTTTGTCGAGAAAAAAAAAAAGAGCATTCATTATTCACTAATGGGATTCTTAGGAAAAGGCTTGAATTTCTATTTTTTTTAATTGGCATTCGGTGTTAAATCAATTTCAATTCTATGAGAAAGTGTCTTGTCAAACTCAAAATCAATTGCAGAAACTTTAATAATCGTCCTTGTATAGCTTTGACTTTAATAACCCACAAACCATTGCCAGCTGGTGGTCAAATAAAAAGTCTCATTTTTTGGCAGCTTGAAATGTGCATCCATTTGATGTGGCCTTCGAAGGACTCACGTCATCCATTCAAAATGTGACAAGTCAACATTCAAAGTTACCTATAAAATTATTATTATTATTAACCACCCCAGAAATCCCTATCTACCTAATTACAAGTAAATTAATTTAAATTTAGAAACCATACTAAGACAATATAGATAGCCCCGCGCTCCGCTGGGGACAAAGTAATTTTTTTTCAACAAGAAAAAGAATAAGAAAAAAATATTACTTCCTGTTTGTTTGTTGGAAAGTATTTTTTTTTCAAAAGTAAATTTCAAGAAAAGTGAATTTTGAAAAAATATTTTCTGATATTTCGTAGTGTAATGGAAAATGAGTTGGAAAATACTTTCCAGTGTTTGGTTATGTCATGAAAAATGAGCTGGAAAATAACTTATTAATATTTTATTTTTCTCAAGTTTATTAAAATAATGAGGAACAAATCTTACAAATTAAAAAGTTGAATGAGAATGAAATTGAAAAAAATATATAATTTCATAAATTATCTCAAATAAAATAAATAATCAAAATAATAGAGATCAAATCTAAAAAATTAAAAAAATTGAAAGATGAAGAAATTAAAATAATAATAATCAACATTTTATAAATTATTTCAAATAAAATAAGTAACAATCAAAAGAATAAGAACCAAATTTGATAGATAAAAAAATTCAATAAAAATATGATAAGGAAAAAGTAAATAGCAATTATAAAAATAAGGACCAAAGTTAATATAAAAATAAAATTTTAAGAGATGAAATTGAAAAATAAATATTCAAAACAAAATATATATAGCAATCAAAAGTTTGAGGATCAAATTTGATATAATCAGTAAATAATGACATTTCTAAATTTTTCACAACTTCCGGAAAGTGTTTTCCCCCTAAATTTTTCAGGGAAACACTTTCCTGAAAACCAAGCCAAATTTTCCTTTTACTGGAAAGTGTTTTCCATTGACCAACTTTCCTACTGGCAAACAAACACAAGAAAGTTTGGAAAGTGATTTTCTGGAAATCACTTTCCAGAAAACAAACACAGCTAAAAAAAAAATACTTTCCTGAAAACCAAGTCAAATTTTTCTTTGACTGAAATTAAATGGAAAGTGTTTTCCGTTAACCAACTTTTCTAATGACAAACAAACACAAGAAAGTTTGAAAAATAATTTCTTGGAAACTACTTTACGGGAAACAAACATGGCCTTAGCCTGTATTGCCAATTACCGTAACAAATTTTTAAAAATTGAACAAGGGTTATTTTATTCAATGCAAAATAAAATAGATTGTGAGTAAATCTTTAACAGTGTCATTAAACCTAGTTAAACAAATTAATATTGAATTAATTGAAAATTAGGGTAAAAGTGGATAATTTTTTAAATATATTTTTAATAATTTTATTTAAGAAAAACTTCATTATAAAATATACAAAATAAATAAATAAAGGGTAAAAAAAAAGACAAAAAAATCAAGCAGTCTCGTGCACTTAACTTGTTATAAAAAGCTAGGAGCTTATGAGCTTGGATGGCTAAGTTTATGTGTCTAGTCTCAGTGGCGGAGCCAGAGTTTTTTCAATGAGAGGGCAAATTATTAACAAATACTATATTATATAGATATACATTAGAAATCATTTCAAAACATATATACTAATTCATATCAAGTAAACTTAATTTAAAAATACTTTTAAACTAAAAAAACGTGCATTATAATTGTCAAGGTTGATTTCAATATGACTTTTCTTTGAACTTGATGGAGTTACATGACTTGAAACTTTGATTGACTTTTCATCCTCACGGGATTTACACTTGAAATACTTGTCTAGTAACATGTTAGTTTAATATGAACCTGCTAGATTTTTTTTTTTATCGTCATTAGTGTCTGCATAATAATTAACACAACTACACAATAATTCATTATTAAATAAAAGTCATTTGAGTTACACAATAATTTTAAATCTTCTATATGAAATTCATAGCAAAATACACATCAATTCATTAAAATCAAAACCTATTTCAATACATATCTACATGCATATAATAAGTATGTTGATTAAATTATACTTAATCATTTCTAAATATTTAATTGAGGGGCAATACTTGGTGTATATGTAAGAGGAACAATTCTTGAAAAACATGATTTCTACTTGATATTTTGCTTACAAACAAATTATATGAAAATATTAAATTTCAATAAACTATTATGTCAATGCAAGAGATGTCAAGAATAATGGTTTTGCATGAATATTAATTTATTTCTTTATAATAAAAAAGAATTATTTAATTGATTAAATTAGCAGATTTAAACATTTATTTTCAACATATTTGAACATATTCATATCAAAACCCCTAAATTATCATAAACCCTAATATTTTTAATAACTAATTATAAAAGAATAAAATTAAAATTAAACAATGAAATAAATAAATAAAATTTACCTAAAATATAAAGAAAAAAAATAGAGTAATTGCTTATTTGATGATAAATTTATTTACGGGAGAGGCAGGAACAAGAACTCATTAAAAAAAAAAAAACAAAGTGGCACAGTAGCTCATGAAAATAATAAAATAGCAAAGGTAGGAACGCGAAATACTCTTTGTTAGTCAGGGGACTCTGTATTTTTAAACTGGTCTCATTGATTTGATATAGAAACAAAAGGGAAATTGAGAAAAATTTTGGGAATGAGCTGTGTGTGTATATATATTATATTATAATAACAACTTTCCTTTTTCCATGAACCAACAATTCACTAACCTAATATATTAATATTTTAATAAAAACAAAAAATTAAGGGGGCAATTGCCCCCTTTTGTTTCTATGTGGCTCCGCCACTGTCTAGTCTACTAGAAAAAACTCAAACGTGTCCAAGCCTCGCCCACACACCAAGACTTTTTTTCTTTTTTTTTAAAAAATTCAAACAAACAATGTTTGTTTGGACTTTTAAAAAAATGAATAAACAATATGTCTTCTACTAAAATGGATGACATGTCAACTAGTGCAACTAGTTCTAACCTAATAGCAAGAAAATCAGGGTCATGGTATTTTGAATCTCTAAACTCACATACATCCTCTAATTGACATAAAAACTAAAACTAAAATCAAATCTAAATAAATTTTGTAGATCGTATTCTACTCATGACATTATGAAAGGTCAAAACACTTCCATCAAACTTTTTTTTTTAAAGACAAACAAATTGGTGATAAGATTAAATTTTTTTTTTGGAATAAAAACACTATAGCAATTAATATTATTTTATAAAATATATCATAATAAAATTAATAGTGATTTTGCATACTACAAGATTTTTTAGTTTACACTGTAATTTATGTTCCATGATTTTTCACAATTTTTCTAATGGAATCAACTTTTTTTAACATCCCAATGTAAAAAAAAATCCTATTAACTATAAAAAATAATTATTTAGTAGTAGTCTAATGGTAAAAATTTGAGATTAAGAGATTTGTTTTCCTTGTGATCTCAGATTCGAATCATGTTGTTACTAATATGATAACTACTGAAAACTTATATAATCATTAATTTTAAAACTAATAAAATTAATTAAGGTGCGTGCAAGCTGACTCGAATAGTATATTAATAAATAATAATAAAAAAAACCTTAGAAAGATGCCACCCATGAATTATTTTGTTGTTGCATCACAATCAATCACTTTCCTTATTTTTCTTGGGCTTGAAAAGTTTGGTCGAGGCAGGATGCTTCATGCGAATACGTCAATCATAAATGGCAAGTTTGGAATTCAGATGTTTGACGGGAATTAATTAATATGAAATTGACGATATTTTTTTTTTCAACAGCAACGAAAAGTTCAATTTTTTTATTTTTATTGTAAACTCAAAAACGAGTGTTTAAGGACCGACGAAGAAGGTAACAATATCATCATAACGTGATTTTAATCTCAAGTAGATTATTATTATTGGCGTGCACCCAACTACTATTTATATAAAAACACATTTTATGTAAGCATTGCTAATTTATTTTCTAATAAAAAAAATAATTATAAATTCAAAATATGATATATATATTAAATAATATTTTAAAAAATATTAATACAATAATATATTAGAAGTTATTTATTTTTAAATATTGAAATAACAATAAATTAAATCAACCTTGATTAACCTTTCAAATATATAACTAAGGAGATTGTGATAACTCTAAAGAATGCAAATTAAAATAAATATAAAGTTTAATTTTTAATCAACTCAATAGGGTTGAAAGGAAAAATTGAACAAACAATATTAAATTAAAAAAAGAAAAAAAAACTACTAAATTAACTTAGGTTAACTTGCTAAACCTACAACTTAAGTTATCAAATTGGGATAACTACAGAAAAAAATAAAAAAATATTATGAAGAAAATAAAATTATGAAACCCAATTTACCTAGATTATGAGATTGAGATAACCACATAAAAAAAATAAAATTATGAAACCCAATTTACCTAGGTAATGAGATTGAGATAACTCAATCAAAGGCAAATAAAAAAAAATAGCATAGCTCCATTTCCAACAAATTCAATGTTAAAGGTTGGAATCAAGAAAAAAAATATTTATGAGACTAGGATGACTCCACATAAAGAAACTATGATGTCCAATTCCTAAAAAACTTACCGTTGAAGTACGACATTGAAAAAAAAAAAAGGAAAAAAAGAGATTATGTCATTAGAGGGTGAAATTAAAAAACAAATATATTCAATTACAAAAGGACCTAAAAAAATGAACTGAGTTGACTCACATCAACCGATCAAACTGGCAACTTAAGTTATGAGATCATGATAACTCCATAGAAACCAAATAAAAAAAAATGACAAAGCCCAGTTAAAAAAATATTCAATTAAAAAGGGCATAAGAAAGCGAATATAATCTACTTGCCAAATTCATGACCTAGATCAAAAGATCGGGATAACATCATAGAAAACAAATAAAAAATCATGAATTCCAATTTACAACCAACATATGTTAAAGGATGAAAAAAAAATAGAAAAAAAAATAGCCCGAGTTAATCCACATTAATCAGTTAAATTTGTGAGCTGGTTCATGAGATCAAAATAACTTTATAAAAAAATTATTAAGTTTCATTTTTAACAAATCCAATATTAAAGGTTAAAATTGAGAAAGAAAAAAAAAAACTACATCCATGAGACCGAGATAAACTCCACATAAAGTAAATTGAAAAAAAAATTATGAAACCCAATTTCCAAACTTAATATTGAATGATGAAACTGAAAAAAAAAATATTGAGTTATTAGAGGATGAAATTGAAAAGGAAAATATTCAATAAAAAAAAGATCCAAAAAAATAAAATGAATCAACTTGGATGAACTTACCAAACCCACGACTTGGGTCTTGAGATCGAGATAACCTCATAAAAAGTAAATCAAAAAAATTATAAAGACCAATTAAAAAAGATACTAAAAAATAAACATAGTCAACTAACACGACCAAAAGATTGATGTCTTATCTTAAATGCAGGAGTGTTGAAGTAATAAATAACCTGGCAAGACCGGGGTCGAACCATAGGGAGGTTAATTGTATAAATTATAGACGACAACAACAACAACAATAAAGAAGAAGAAGAAGTTGATGATAATTTTGAGATGGAAGATTAATGTAAGGATTAAACAATGATAAAAACAAATGTCAAGGTTAGAGGATCCACTAATGGTATTTCAAACAAGTATAGTACAAACTTTTATTATTCAACTAGAAACCACACAAAGGAGGTTCTAATCGGATGATTTGTCATTAATAACTCATTTTAAATTGTTAACATGATCATATTAATTATCTTATTTAAGTAGCACTAAACTTTTAAATATTGTTAGGAATTCATGATGCTAACTTATGTTAACAACAAATCAAGTTTCTTTCATAGCACAGGTGTAGGTAATACTATATGGTTGGGCTATGAGAGTGCCAAGCATTTATTGTACCAAGTGTTATATAACACAAATCTAGATTAACCATTTAACAAGTAAGGTATAAAGAATTAGTAAGATAAAAAGATAAAACATGTTAATATTAAACATTAAGGTCCATGTTGAGTTTACGATATACTTAATCTTATACCATTAGTGTAACCTTTTCATATTGACATAATAAACTTAGCTAAACATAATGAAAGAGAGAAACATAAATAAACAAAATAAGAACATAAATAAAATACAAGTTAACTAAGTAAAGGAAAGGAAATGAAAAGCATAAACAAGATATTAATGAAAGCAAAACTTAAGAATTACAAAAAAAATATAAAAAGAGAGAGCAAAAGTAAGTTATTGATATGAACAACCAAACTCCTAAATGCATGGCAAATGCCTCATTTTATAGGCCAAAATTTGAAACTATTTATTTGATGACTAATTGTTGAGTGGGTGGCTAACTCTTGACTTGGTAAAAATCCTTATCTTTTTATCTGAATAAAACGTCATGCTAACATCAGAATTGAAACCAATTGTACCATGAAAGTTATAGGAAATTGTCTTATCTTTCCAAAAAAAAAAATTGAGGTCATTTAGACTTCTAGAACTCGAGATATGGGCTGAACACTGAACAATGTCTAGGTTGCAGGACAAATTCAAACTTCTCCGTTGTTGCTATAATTTGGACTTGAAAATGACCTTTTTAAATCTTGAAATCCACATGAAAGTTGTAGGCCTATATCTTACCTTTCCATTCATATAAAGCAGACCTAAATCCGAGATCTACAACTCTAGATATGACTCAATTACCGAACAGTGTTCTAGTTTGAACTGCACCAACATCTCTTTTCTAAGTTTGGCCCTCTCTTTATCCTTTCAATTTCAGTATTTAAACTTATCAATCAATCCTTTCATTTATGTGATAGGCCTACATTTAAGATGAACATTTACTATAAATTAAAGGTATCTTATATTATTAGATATGTTATTATAAAACATGCTCTAGTTAAGGAGTTATAAAACCTTGATAAAAATGCACTTTTAAGTACTAATCATCAACCTGTCAAATTTATGATCTAGGTTATGAGATCAAGATAATCCCAATATTGAATGATAAAATAAAAAAAATTCAATTAGAAAAACACCCCAAAAAAACATAACCTAAGCCAACCCGGTTAACTTGTTAAACCAGAAACCTAGGTAATGAGATCAGTATAAATTCATAGATATAAATTCAAAAAAAAATTATGAAGCCCCACTTTCAACAAATTTAATGTTGAAATCGAGAAAAAATAAAACTAAATTCATAAGACTGATATATAACTAAAACAAAAAGAAAATAAAAAATAAATTGCAAAGCACAATTTCCAAAACAATATAATATTGAATTATAAAATTAAAATAAATGGATGTTTAAAAGGTTAAATAAAAAAAAAACTAAAAAAATACAACATTATTCTAATGAAAAGTGTTTCCACATATGGCTACAACAATTTAACCACACATCCTTTAATATTTTGTTAATAATAATAATAATAATATCCTTTGTATTCTTATTTATAATAAATTCAATTACTCATAATAAGGCTATTCATGTCCTTATTGTTTTTTGAGAAATTCCAATTTCTATAATTTTTTTTTAAAATTGGAAGGCTTCTAATTAAAGGTTTCTTGCTATTAGTAGTTTCCATCCATCTTTTTTTTTTTTTTTTAAATCCAAGTTATCAATTTTATATTCCTTCAAAGAGGTTGATATAGACATAAGTACAAACAAAAAGATAAAGGGATAAAAAGACAAAATTATTTGGCTTAAATAAAGTTATCCCTCAAGAACCCTAAGTTGTAGTTTTATTTTTAAAAATATAGTCTGGTAAGTTATGCTTTTTTAGAAGGTTTACATGTCTTTTAAATAGGTTTGAAACCGATCTTAATAAGAAAGAAAAATCATAATACCTAAGCAAAAAGTTGTGGTATAAGAATCTCCTAGAACAATCATATAATTAGGGATCAGGAATCTCCTAGAAAAATTTGAGTTTGATCTAACGATCACTTTGTTGATCTAGCGTGACTAAATCTCCTCTTAAGCCTAACAATGTCTCACTGATTCATAAATTCATCTACTAGATTATCCATAGATCCGTTGGTGATAGATCCTTATTCAATTGTGGTAGATCTTTACCTGATTATTTAGAACCTTCACTTTTTACTAGCTTAGCTTAATTAATGCTTCATGTTATCCTTATTTTATTTTATTTTTTTTCTTTGCCTTTCTTTTTTGTTTGTACTTGTTTTTGTTTTTGTTTTAATTATTTCTGAATGAAATATGTTTTTTTCTTTTTCTTTTTTACTTTGGTCTATAAAGAAAAAGAAAGATATAGGGCATTATTTGCATTTCATGATTATATAGACTTCTTCAAGAATGGTGGAAAGATTTTTAGAGTTCAAAGTATAGTTACAACTATAAAAATATATGTTGACTATGAAATGTTTATTACATCCTTTTATTCATGATTAATAACATTTTTTTACGTGTTACATAATTTCTTTTTTATTTTTTTATAATATATAAGAAGCACTCTTTAAATTATTGATTATAGGAGATTTTTTATTCTTTTTTTTTTTTTTAGTTTAAATTAACACTTGATAATGAATCAATATTTTTGACGCTTTATGAAAAAGCCTATTTTCCGGTTTAGAAGATCTAAAGACAGGGTAATAGTCCAATGATATCTGGGTAGGGTTGGATTCCATAACCAACATTATTAAGCTTGGAAGAATATCAAGCCTAGATGAAATGGGTTTATGTTGCTTTATGGCTCAATGCCTTTAGGTCTGAATGTGTGTGAGACTAATGGAGCATAGGTTTAGCGAGTTGCCAAACCTAACTTCCTTGGACTCATCTATATTTCGAGCCTAAGCAAACATGGGTCTAGCGAATTGTCAAACCCAATGTTCTTGGGTTCAGCCAAGTGTTAAGTCCAAGTAGACATGAGTCTGGTAATCTGTCAAACCTAATATTTTTAGGATCAACCATGTGCTGAGCTTAAATAGACATGGCTTTAGCAAACTACCATATATAATATTTTTAGATTTAGCCATTTACCGAGCTCAAGTGGATATAGGTCTAACAAGTTGTTAGACCCACCGCTTATGAGCATGGCACCACGCTGAGCCTAAATGGGTATGAGTTTGGCATGCTACCAAAGCCAACGCCTTTGGGCTTGGCTACTTGTCGAACCTAAGTAGGTATGGGTCTAGAAAACTGTTAGACCATTTGTCTTTAGACTTGACTGTGCGCCAAGCCTATTTAGGCAAGACTTTGCAACCTTCTTGACCCATCAACATTGGGGTTGGTTGCATGCCTAATTAGGCATAGGTCTAATGTATTGCTTGATCAAATGTCCTTGAGTTTGGCTACGTGCCAAGCCCAAAGACATGGGCCTGACTCATTTCCATACCTATTGATCGTGGGTTTGGTAGTGTGCCCAGTACAAAGGGTTACATGTCTAAAGATTGTTAGACCCTATGTTGGGATATAAGGCTCAATTAGTTTATTATTATGACTTTTAACATAAAATATTAATGTCAATAATATTTGTCTCCATATACCTATAGGTGTATAAAAAATCTCCCAAAGGTCTATTATATCTCCATCTCATAATATTTGTCCCTAATTAATATTGTGCAATAAATATTTATCTTTTATTAATAATATTAATAGGAAATGACTCTCCAACCCTCCACTCTAAGAAAATGTTTTGAGTTATAAATATCCTCTAAACCAACCAGGTAAAAGATTTATAATTTTTATTCTCTAGAAACCAATACTTTTAAATACCATAGCATTTATTATACAATAACAAGAACAAATACTCATGTTCTTGGAATTTAATTTTCATTCTCTCATTTATTGTAACATTTTTCTTAATTTTTTAAAACTTTATCATCTAAGAGTCCCTAAACCCTACCATAAGAAACTGTTTTGTAGGTGTTAGGCCTTCTACCACTAATCATCCACTTAATAAAGCTTTGGAGAGTGGAATATTGACACAAACACATGATTACCCATTCTCCAAACACAAAAAAATTATAATTCCTAAGGATACTAGATTTTAAAATATCATTATGTGGCGCTCTAAGTAAGAATCTTTTTATATATACATCTACACACACACACACACACACACACACACACATATATATAAGCCATTAATTCTTTTCTAGATTTGATTATTTACCTTTTTTCGCTAGTCTTTGATAGACAATTAAGACAAATATGAGATGTAATGTGTCATATACCTCCTTATAATTGGTGGCACTTCTGCTCCATCAAAGTTTTAACAACATTTTAATAAGGTTTGACTCTATACTAATCTAGTGTTGGTCATGTAAGGGCTTAAAATCAAGCCCAACAACTCCAACAAATCTTGGTATATAAAGTAGCACCCTCAATCCAAGCTTCTTAACCACAAGTTGCCTCCTCGGCAAGGAGATAATTACATTATCAAGAGATGGGAAAAATAAAACTATGATTTTTTTAACCCTAATGATCTCATAGTCCCTCTAGAGGTCGTTATCACTAACGTGAAGCTCTCACACTAAATGGTTATTTTAGATGTGATCCATCTAGCCACCATAGGATAGAAGTTAGCAACCAACCATGTCTCCATTCCATTCCATTCTATAATTCTTTATATCCCTAAAGCCTAGTAGATAAAAGTTTGGGAAAGGTTTAGCCAGGAAATAAAACTAGAAAGAGGTCTACAATCCTTATAAAATAAAGGGGTCACATTTATCCAAGCGAGTCTTGCACACTTTCATCACTAAAAAGTATATCTTCACGGAGATGACTTTGGACATTTATAATGGTCTAGCAAATCTAGGAGAACATGTTCAAAATATACGTAGCAACCTTGAGTTAGTCATCCAGGATAGTGATTTTATGTGCAAAATCCTCCCTATAAGTTTTAAGGGGTCAGCATGAGCCTGGTATAACATCCCGGAGTTGAGCTCTATCACTTATTTTAGTGACTTTCGTGCTAAACTTGTATCATATTTTAGCACTAGTATACAAGTCAATAGAAGTTTCATAGAACTTTTTAGCATAATTGAATCATAAAAGGAATCCATCAAAATATATTTGAAAATGTTCAATGAAGAAATGCTTAAGGTGGAGGAATTGATTGGGCTAGTAGCCTCAAGGGCTTTGATTAGTGGAGTGAGTGGATGTTTTTTAAGGAAGGACTTGTATGCCTTACCATACAAAAACCTAATAAAGGTGAAAGAAGTTTTGAAGAATCACATACAAGTAAAAGTAGCTAATATATTATGGCATGAGCCTCTCTATTTTTACTAGGAGGTTCGAGATAAGAAACCTTTCAAATGGAATCACTTTCTTAGTAAAGATACTAGTTCCAAAACAAATCAGAAAAGGTCAGTTAAGGAGTGACATACCCTAAGAGATATATAACTCAACTGAATCTCATTCTTATAGAATTTTTTACAGTCATTAAGAGGAAAGATTTTGTTCAATATCCATACCTTATAAAAACACCTCCACATACACGCTCATTTAAAAAGTTTTTTTTTATTCTATAAAGACAAAGGACATGATGTTAAGGATTGCTTCACCTTGGAAAAAAAGATTGAGTGGCTGATTGTTAAGGGTTATTTAAGTAGTTTGTAAAGAGGAATATCTATCTAGCTAACTTATTCAAGCCTTATCATAGATCAATATGATTTTAGAGGACATCTTGGCGGGGGGATACTTCATATAGAAAGAGAAAGTATGAAAAACATGTTTTGATGATGTCTTATTAGTAAAATCCATGGCATGATCCTATCACTTTCACTTTAGAAGATGAAGAGGGGGTAACTTGCCCCCATGAAGATGTGATAGTAATCTTGAAGGTTCTAGTTAATCATGAGGTTCATTAGGTATTGATAGAAGCTTAGTTAACATTCTTTCTAGGGATGTGATGTCCTAAATAGGGATAGATTTCTCAAGAACAACTATTGTGAAAACCCTTTTGATTGGGATTGAAGGGTCAGCATTGCTAGTGAAGGGTGACCTAGAGATCCCAGTCATAATCAATATTTATCTTAATTTTTTTACTCTTTGACAAAACTTCATATTGATAGATATGAATCTGTCCTACAACGTTATAATATGAAAGCCTCTTTTGCACAAAATCAATGCAATCATTAGCATTTGATACTTGGTCTTAAAATTCCTACTTGAAGAGGGTGACTATTGTGATAGGAAATCAAGGGGTTTAGGCATTATGGCTCAACATGTTTGAAAGACAAGAAGTTTTTGGTTTTTAACCAACAAGGGTCTTTGAAGGAAACGTTAGAGATTATAACCAAGACCATATAGTAGTTAAGAGAAGTATGTACAGGGGAAGAGAAATGAGATGTCAATAAGATAAGATCCACATTAGAACAAAATCAATAGAAATTATTGACATATTTCCTCTTAACTTATAAGTCTTAATTTTCTTTTAGAACTTCAGATATGCCAGGGATCAGTCCAGAAAATAGTTGCTCATAGACTTCAAGTTAATATTAGAGCAAGATTAAAAAATTCAAACATAAAGATTTGATGTTGATAAAGTTAGAAGCTACAAGCAATAAATCGTGCAGGGGCAAGTTGGGCTCAAAATGGAATGGTCCATTCAAATTCATAAAAGTGGTAAATATGAACACTTATCATTTTCAAGATATGAAAGGAAAGAGTTTCTCTTATCTGACACTCTCACCATTTGAAAACAAACCATAGTTAATAAACATAAAAATGTAATTTCTTAATATATTTTTGACTAATTTTCTAATGTTAAACATATTTAAAAAAATATATTATTTTAATATATTTCTAAATAAAATACTTTAAAAAATCTAAACATTACCTAACAAATTGATTTTTTATATATTAAAATTATTTTTATATATTTATATTAAAAATAATTTTCTTTTAAATAATATTTTAAAAAATATAACGAACAGTATCTCACAGCACAACTGTACGCACAGCATTAATGAAAAGGAGGACCCGGAAGCCATGGAAGAAAGTAAAATACTCGTTGTTCCTTCCATTCAATTTCTTTGCGTGCAAAAATCGAACTAAACTTGTTCAAGCTATAGTCAACGGCCAGCCCACCACCACCGCCTAATTGATCCAAAATTAGAGATTTACCATTTCAATATCGACTACCTGCCAGGCACGAACTGGACCAACAACACTTTACCTCCTCCTTCTGATCCAATCCAAGGCCAAGGCTGCTGCGGCTCTAGTGGTGGTTGTATGGTCCATGTCTTGATGGGCCTTTTCTCCGATCTCTGCTCCTGCTTGCAGACTAAACTGAGAATTCGTAGACACAACGCTGCCGAAGGCGCCCCCGATGACGTTGTGGAGACGAATGACTTGTTCTTTGAGCTCCGTACTCTTGAATTAGCTACTAATTTCTTCTGCGAGTTGAATCAACTGGGTCATGGAGGATTCGGTCCCGTTTACAAGGTATGCCTCTTTTAAATTATCAAATTCCGTAGATGGGATTTCTTATTGGAACAAGACGTCACGTCTTAAAGAAATGTCCTTTCAAGCAGGTAAGGAGAATCTTTCTAGAGGTAAGGATAATGTGAGATGCTCATAGGATTGTTATATGTATTCTTCAGTATTGGCTTATTGTTAACTAACAGGGATTGATACCCAATGGGCAAGAAGTTGCAGTGAAGAAGCTTTCATTAAATTCGAGACAGGGAATCAAAGAATTTACTAATGAGGTGAAACTGCTACTAAAAATTCAGCACAAGAATTTGGTAAGTTTGTTGGGTTGTTGTGCTCAAGGACAAGAGAAGATGCTTGTTTACGAATATCTTCCAAATAGAAGTCTCGATTACTTTCTGTTTGGTAAAAGCTCCTTCTTGGAATTTTTGGTATTTTTATGCAAGGTCTTGTAAAAAATTACTGCTGATAGTTGAGGTGGTATGATTTTCAGACAAAGTGAAATCTACATGCCTGGATTGGACAACGCGGTTCCAAATAGTTACAGGTGTAGCAAGAGGTCTCCTCTACTTGCACGAAGAAGCCCCTGAAAGGATCATTCACAGAGACATCAAAGCCAGTAATATTTTGCTGGACGAAAATTTAAATCCGAAGATATCAGATTTTGGCTTGGCAAGGCTCTTTCCTGGGGATGACACCCATATGGATACATTTAGAATTTCTGGTACTTAGTGAGTAATTTCCTTGATGCTCCATTCTACTTTCATTATTATTTTCATATATATATATATATATATTTGTCACGAATAGTTTTTTCAATCAATGTTTTCTCGGAATTGGGAACAACAAAATCAAGTTAGTTTCTTTGTTTTTTTTTGGTTGCATGCAGTGGTTATATGGCTCCTGAATATGCAATGCATGGATATTTGTCTGTTAAGACAGATGTTTTTAGTTATGGAGTTCTGGTGCTCGAGATTGTAAGTGGGAGAAAGAATCATGATCGTCAACTTGGTGCAGAGAAGGCAGATCTCTTGAACTATGTAAGTATGGACTTTCGCATTAATGTACTATAATAGCCTGAACCCAATTATTGTGACTAACCTTAAATATTGAAACAAACAGGAGCTTGATTTCTAATTGAAAGGATGGTTCTTACAAATGTGAACTAAGCTGTCTGATTTAGGATTTGGTCAAATTGTAAGGCTTATATGTGGATAATTATGATTTAACAATACATGCACCTTGGCAAATAAACTGCTTTCCTGCCTACTGTTATTGTTCTTATATCTGTTTTCACAAAACTTTCTTGGAAACTGATGGTCCATCAAGGCACATTGTGGACACCTAGGAAGTTTGGACTCTTAGAAATACATTATTGCTGTCAACCTTTGCTCCAGCAGTGCAAACAACATCTATACAATTCCCAATTAGGAATGAACTGTAATACATGTAGCTCACATCTAATTTTTTTTGTTACGTCTTCTTGAATGTGAGCTTGTTCAGTTCATACTAGATTGACGGCCCGTGCTTCGCCGCGGGCCGGGTCAATTTCTTTGCAGCTTAAAAAAAAATGCCAAAGCGCTATCATTGCATTCTAAAGAGCGAAAAAAAATCAACGACTCCACATAATAGAAAGAGAACTAAAAAAAATAATGATTGTCAAACTCCAAGAATCAAATTGTACGATGATGAAATCATAAAAAATAATCCCATGTAAAAGACCCATATACCCCTAAAGCTAACATTGCCCCACCAAGGGCAAAATCAGCCTTTCACTGTGGATTCGCACGGTGAAAGGCTAATACCTTTTAGTTATAGTTAATTCTTTTTGGAATAAATGTTGTTAAGTGATTATACAATATACTAAAAGAGCTCAGTGTCCTTGTTACTATTTACCTAGACATAAAGCTCTGTGGATTGAAGCAGTGTAATGGTAGAGCTGCTCTTGCTACAGAGAATTGTAAAGACTGCAGGGGGGTGAGGTTGTCTTTTCATTGGGATACATTTGGCATTGAATGGATGGTTTGGGAGAAAACGGCTAGTGCAAATTTTGTGAGGGCATGGTGGGGTTGCAGACACCTAGCGCTGAGGCTGCCATGCCCTGGGCACTAGGGCCAGGTGCCTGCAGGTCAGCGCGCCTGGGTCTGCTGAACCGCGCATTGGATGCAGACCCACATGCCTGGGTCTCTTTTAACCTGCAACTGGGGTCTACAGATTAATTTGATTTGAAAGGTAAAATTAAGAATTATTATTATTATTACCATTACCATTATTGTTATTTTTATTATTATTATTAAATTTTTTTAAAAAGTTATTATTACCATCGAAGAAAAACCATAATTTTTTTTTAAAGATTAAAAAATATAACTTGGACAAACAAGTTAAAATCGAAAAAAATATAGATTTGATTTTAAGGGTAAAATCAATTATTATTATTATTATTATTATTATTAACTTGGGCCAGAAATCCTCTTCCGGACCTAAGAAAATTGGTGCTTGAAAAGGGTGCCTAACCCAAGTTGCTTAGGTTTGTTAGAGGTGCAGACCAAAATGACTTGGGCCTTACAGCCCCGCTTGACCCAATGATCTGGGGTACGACGTTCAGACTCAAGGTTGTTGGGTCCAGCGTCCAAACCCATAGGTAATTCATCCGTGTCCGGACCAAGGCTAATGGGTCCGGTTTCAGGACTCGATTCACTTGGGTCTGCGTCCTGACCCAAGGCTTATGAGTCCGGCATTTGATCCTAATTCTCTTGGGTCTCGTGTTAGAACCCAAGGGTAATGGGTCCTTTGTCAGGACCCAATTCTCTTGGGTCTGGTGTTAGGACCGAAGGCTAATGGGTCCGGCGTTCGGTCCCAATTCTTTTTGGTCCCGCGTCTGGACCCAAGGGTAATGGGTCCTGCATTATGACCCAATTCACTTAAGTCCTACCTCAGGACCCAAGGCTAATAAGAGGCTATTTGGCATTGAGGTTCAACTTGCTTTTTGAAAAATTTCAAACTTTTTTTTTTTTTGCTAAAATTGAGTGCGGTTTGTACTTTTTAGATCGTTTTGATGTGCTGATATCAAAAATGATTTTTAAAAAATAAAAAAACATTATTGGCATGCTTTTCGGCACGAAAAACTATTTGAAAAGCAACCGCTACCACACTCCCAAACACCCTCTAAGTCCTGCTTTAGGACCCAATTCTCTTCGGTTTCGCGTCAGGATCTAAGAGAATGGGTCTGTGTCTGGACACAATTCTCTTGGGTCCGGTGTCAGGACCCAAGGTTAATGGATCCGGGGTCAAGACCCAAGGTTAATGGGTTCGGCGTTACAGCTAGACACAACGCTCTTAGATCTTAGATTTTTTTGATATTTTTTATGATAAGAAAAGGTTAGCCTGCAACCTAACTAGTAAAATACTATAAATGAAGCCAATATTCAATATAAAGTTCAATGTGACTGCTAAGTTCTACAAAGCTGCAAAAAAAGAAAAAAATAACCAAGAAGAAGAAGAAGACGAAAAAAAAGGAAGATAATCTTATCAACTTTCTTGCACGTGCCTAGTATTTGACAATCTATATACATACATTGCCTACCAAGAGTGGCATGATCACTTCTTTCGCAGATAAATTCTAATACAAATAAGGTAAATCATCTGTTCATTTAACTAAAATCTAGACTTCTACAATAGATTGCCATAAAAACAGGCAACATTGTTTGACAACAGTGTTCAAATGGGTAACTTACATGTTTAAGCCACTGTCAGAGCAGTTTGGGAACTGTACAATGAAGTTTCAGGAGAAATGGAACGGGGGACTGCAGAGTGAGTGGAGATACCTGTATAGTTGCCAGACAAGATAGAGGGATTAGACATACCAAATTTAACACTTGATTCTGCTTTTTAATGTAGCAATAAGTTTCCAAATACGTTAATTATGGTATATAAATATCAAGATTGATTTTAAAGTATTTTGCGATCAGAGCACTGGTTTTCAGATAACTATTGCTTCCAGTTTTTTTCTTCATACTAGGAAACAATCAGTAATTTCGTCTTCTTGATTTTCTTCTGGCCCCACGCTCACTCACTTTTGCAGACGTGGATGCTTTTCCAAGGAGGCAAGACATTGGAGTTGGTTGATCCAAGCCTTGCCAGGTGCAATCGGGATGAGGCAGCCATGTGCATTCAACTGGGGTTGCTGTGCTGCCAACAGAGCATTGCAGATAGGCCTGACATGAACTCAGTTCATCTCATGCTTTCAAGTGACTCGTTTACTTTACCCAAACCTGGCAAACCTGGAATTCAAGGTCGTGGGGGTCGTTGGACAACTACCACTACTTCTGCTCTCACTAACAGTGCTACAGCTACTAATGCTAGTACTACAAACACTAGTGCTACCAGGGTTTCTGGAGGTAATAGTCTTATTGATGAGTATTCTAGAAATTCTATGTCTGTTTCTTCAATTGAAGAAGGTAGATAAACCACCATATATAATGTGAAGGCTAATTATCTTTTTAATCTCGTGTAAAGCATTGATTCTTTGTAGCATCTGTTCATGTAATGTATTTCATTAACAGCGACAATCTGGGTTTTAATCTTCATAGTTAATTGCTTGTTATGAACCATGATTCTACAGAGTGCTCCTTTTTCTTTTTCAATTCCCTATTGTCCTTAAAGAAAAGGGTAATATGAGATGTCCATCTCCATTGCATTGGCACCGCCTCCCTTTCCCTCCTCTAATCAGGAGGGGTTAAGGGTTATAGACGACAAATAATACGGTGAGCCTTTAGCAAGAGCTAAGAGGTATGCATGCATATAAATTTCCTTTTCCTTTTACTATGTTCTTTTCTTCTGAGCACATTTCCAGCTTTCCTGGGTTCATGTATCAAAATCTATTTCTAGACATTAAAAATACCCGATCAAGTAAATTCTGCTTACCGTAGAAGATTAACGTGTACAGTGCAGACTATCTATCTATCTGGCAAGTTTTGGTGTGGGGTTAGCATGCAACACTATGTTTATATACATACAGACCCTCCTGGGTTTCTCTTGGATCATTCGTTGAAACGATCCCTTTAACTGGTATGGATGCATTTATAATGAACCTGTTTATATATTATTAATTTTTATTCTATTATATACTATATTTATTTTTCCTAGAGACAGTCTTTGGTACATTATTTTTTCTCTTTGAAGAACCTCCTACGAGTATTGATTAATTTTCCGCGAGAGATCTAGACTGTTTAACTAACTACATGATGACTGTTCCCTTTAGAACTATGAACGATTAACCATGCAATCCTCTCCATTACATAATAATAATAGCAAAAAGGAATCATGAGAAATGAGATCCTCAACACCAAAAAACTAGAAGCAGAATGGCATGGATAGGTAGCAGTGTGTTGAAACTGTTATGGTTCCCAAATCCAGTGGCCTTTTATGCCAGCAACTAGCATGTTAATTGCATCCATATTTCATGTAAAATCAAGACCTAAATCCATTTATTGAATCAAAAGAACAGCAGTGCCTATATTTGCCTTGTAGAGTGCCTCTGACTTGTTCTTCTTATTCTTCCTATAACCATCTCGTTCCCAAAACTACATGGTTATACTGCTGGTGCTAACAGAAATACTATCTGCAATTTATTTTGGAAACCTTCTGATATATTTCAAGGACTATATACTTCCCCTCTCCCTGACTTTCTTTTTATGTTTTCTCTCCCTCCTGTGCCTCTATCCCTCTCCCGCTTGAACAAAAAATCTCTAGAATTCAATATAATAAAGATTCAATATTGATGGATTCAAATAAAATTCCCCTCAAAATAGACCCTAAAACACCTAATATTGAATCTTTATTATACTGAATTCTAGATATTTTTTGTCCCAATATACAGTTGGGGCTAAAGGAGTATGGGCTCGAACATGGTAGTCCAAGCCCATACCGGGCACAAGTGCATGGGTTCGGACGTGCTGAGATGGGCGTGCACCCAACGCCCAACATGGAGGTTGGGCACCCTAGCACTCTCTTGGGCTTGGACGAGCACCTCGAGCCCAACATTCTCGGGCTTGGGAGCACATCTCGAGTCCTACATGTTTGGGTTTAGGTAGTATGTTTGGATCTATTTTTTACCTTTAATGGGCTATAACCCAACACTCTCTAGAGATTTTTCTAGGACCCCACGCGGGTCCTTCAATATTTTATATTGATTCAATATGTATTATTTTGAGTAGAATACAACTTAAAATATTATAAGGATGGAATTACACTTTAGCCTCTCATCTCCACAAAAAGACAAGATTCATGAGCTATAAATACACCCTGGATCTGGGTTCAGTCAAGAAGTTTATTATGATTCAATTTAAAAATATCAATTGTAAAAACTTGTCAAAACAAAAAATATCAACAATCAAAAGAAGATGGATTAAATTTGATGGGAAAAACAAAGAAGGGTGAAATTATAAAACAAAACCAATTTAAAAAATAATCCAAAATAAAAACTTGTCAAGGCTAAAAAAATTAGCAATAAAAAAAACATGGATTGAATTGGGATAGGAGAAAAACACAGAGGGTGAAATCATAAAAGAAAATTAATTTAAAAAATAAATCAAAAAATATGAATAAAAAAAATAAGAATTAAATTTGAAAGATAAAAAAAAAGAAAAAAAGAGAGAAGTGAAATTGAAAAGGCATTTTATAGATGATTCAAGATAAAATAAAAAATTGTAATAAAAAAAGGACTAAATTGAAGAACCAATAAATTATTTTCTTCAATGAGTGTTTTACTATGCATTCAAAAACACAATTACTAATATAATCTCACATAATTTTTAAAAGATATTTATGTGGTGAAAAGTGTGGACATTAGTTTTTTTTTGTTTTAAGAAAAAATATGATGTGATGTAATAAATAGATAGATAGGTTTAAAGTAGGTTTTTTTTTTTTATCCATTCATTTGGATTCTTCTGATGTTTAATGCACAAACGTGTAATTTTGGTATAATGACAACGACATAAAATGATTTAGTAAAAAGAAAAAGGGTTCCTGTACAATCAAAGTGTTAAGTCTGAAGCGGAACAGTGGCTCAAATTTTCTGTCCTCTTCCATCAACGCAATAAAAACGAGAAAATTCAAGAAAATTTCTCTCCAGCAAAAGCCAAAATCATCTCGGCTGATGCATATGGATCACATAAATATGATATTAGCATGTGAAAATCAGCAATTAAAAAACAAATAGCAATATTTCCAATCCAGGCATACCTTGAAAATAACCCGAATTATTATTGCCTTAATCTTAAAGCAATGCATGGAATTTAGTACAAGAATTTAGCCAAGAAAAAACAAGGTGTGCTCACTTCAACGAGTCGCAAAGTGATTGATCCTCGCTCTCACAGGAGTTTGATTTTACGAGCAACCCCACATGGGAAAAGCATCGCAGGCAAACGTTAAACTGTGTGAAGGTAAGTAAGAGACAGATCCAGAGAGAGGTAAAGTAGAAGAGAGAGTCCAGTCTCTTCACGCATCGATATGACAGTGACTACTGATATGATAATTTGCTGAACCTTTTCGAGTGTTCTTACGATCACGTAGCTTTCAAGGGTTAATGAGATGAACCTACGTGCATCAGATACACACTTAGGCGTGGGTTTTGAGCTGTCTAAGATTGCGACGCACCGAAAAACCAACTGTTCGTATCATGTTCATCAAGGTGTGATTTCCTTCGAGGGACTTTTATTATATGTATTTTGTCCTTGACTGCAGGACTTTGCATCCAATGGCCTGGTTTGAATGGTGTAAGGAAGAGAACTCTTTGGGATTGGATTTCTAGGTTCGATGCCAGTAGCTTGTTTTGAAGATGGGTTCTTACATTCAGTTAACTTTATTTATGAATGCATCTTGATCTTGGTCTCGATTCAGATGCCAGACAGATAGGGTTGGTGCCTCCAAATTTTAAAAAATCACTAAGTCCCTGAAGTTTGTGCATGCTTTCATAGTGGCCCCTTAAATTAACAAAAACTAAAACAAGTAATATTCATTGGAACAATGTTTTTTTATATATTTTTTTAACTTAGATTTTTTTTTTTAGTTCCATTCTTCCGTATTGGATTGATCGTAGATTAAACTTTATAATTTGTTTTGACTTGTTTTTTATGAGGTTATCATTGTCTTATAATCTAGGTTATGGATTTTGTGGGTTAACTCGATTTTTTTTAATTGATTTTTTTTTAATTTCATCTTTTAACTATGAAAGTGATGTTTTTAGCTGAAATTCGTACACCAAATCTGGAAGCTTCTGAAAATAAACCACATCATATTAGATTTTCAAGCTAAAAAATATTTTAGCATGTTGGCAGTATAGGTGCAGCGACTTTATGCCTAATTGCGACCTCAATCAAGTCAATATCTCTCAAAAATCAAAATAAGCATAGCATTATGAAGGTAGTATAGTTATAGGGATTTTTTTTTTTATGATTTCATAGCATTATGAATCATCTTAATTGAAGCTCAGATGAAAGTGTCATGGCTAAAGTACAAAACAACGTCTAAATTATCCAATTAGCTTTGTTTTGCCTTTAACGTCTTTCTTTGCATTCTAAATCAAAATATAAAAATAATGAGTACATTTAGGCATCAAATAAATATAAAATAATATATATTAAGGGATACAAATATGACATTTTGCATTCTCATCAAAGTAATAAAAAAACAACAATGACAAAAAAAAAAAATACATAATCAACTTAATTATGCATTTTATTTGCTGAATTTTTTTTTTAATTGTGATATGTTTTTTTAGAGGGTTTATAACTCTTTAAATATGTCAAATACCAACCTTTACAAGGTAGAAAAAATAGAATTCTAAATAAAATTGGAAAGACAACTTAAAATAAAAAATTAAGCTAAAAATCCAGGAAAAAATAAAAGGAAAATAACATGATTGGCTCAGATAATATTTTTCCTAATCTAATTTTGATGGCCTTTCATAGCCTAGCTTGTTATAATCACCCGATTCTCTATAAAATTGAACTAGTGGAATCATATATAAAAATCTAAACCTAATCTATAGTTGGATAAAAAGTTAAGAGCCTTTCTTGTCATAATGTTCGTCTATCACAAACTTGCGTCTTCTTGGATTTAACTTTATTCCTCCAGCAGATAAAGAAATCCATTCGACTTTATTTATAATTCACAGTTTATAATTGTCAAATTCTACGGGCTCGCGGGTTCTAGAATCAAGAAGACTTGTAAAATGCTTCATGAGGACTTTTCTTTATACGAATCCGCCACCGTATTGGTCTCAATACTAGATATATTACACAGCCCACTGTGAGCTCACACCAGTGAAGTCATCACGGATCGATCCATAATCTCCAAGAATTTCAAATACGATAGTAAATAGACTATTCAAATTCCTTGAGATTTTATTATTTTAATATTTGCTAGCATGGTGGGATTTTACCAATCTACGGTGGGGAGTGACCTGACCAGTCAACAAGTTCTAAACAGAATCTTCCATGAAGCAGGTCATGATCAAGGTCTTGGCCATCTTTTTCCAAGTATCATAAGAGGCTCTCTGGTGTAATTCTGGATTCTTGCGATGTATTCATTCACCAGAGCCTGAATTTGTCAATTCATTAGAGGTGGCTCCACATGGCATTTAGCTCTCATCTTCTAGTCAATATTAGTTAACCGACTAAATTCCCTTGCTGAAAGCGAAAGAAATAAGCATGTGATGATAAGCTTGAAGCCATTTCAAAGACCATCTTGACTGGATCATGGCTTCGATACTGAGCATCCAGATAGATGCTGTGATCAATGGGCTTCGTTGATCGATATTGGTAGGATATCTCATCAAGTAGTAGTTTGTGCATGCAAGCTCATTCGAGATTAATTACAGGTGGCTAGATGAAGGGGCTAGCGTTTTCAACACAAGGAGTTATGTTAAATCACTGGGAGAGATGATGACAAAGCATTTCCCATCCATCAAATCACAAACCGCGTCATCCTTTGATTACTTTCCTAGGTTGGTGGCTTTCCTTTCACACCACAAATGGCATAAACATGATCGATCTTGCTTCGTAGAATTGCCTCGTTTTCAGTTCGTAGAAACTACTGCCATGGACTTGGATTTTAAAAAAAATCAGAGCTCCAATTATTAGAATCATCAAGTGGTTGTAGTTGAAAGTTGAAGGGCAGCAAGGGCTGGCACCTCAAGTAATTTGACTCGACATCTGATCTTCCAAGATGTATGTATGAGAAGAACGTTGAATAAGCGAGTGATTTCTGAACTTCCCCGCCATCCTACTTGAGCTCTGACTTTACTAGATCGCACAAACTCGTGGAAACAAAGCGCTTAAACAAACATTAGTTTTAGTCTTGGTGGAGGATTGTGGGGGCAGAACTCGGAAGGTTTACGGTAATGTTTTGACATTGATAAATGTTTGCACAAGACCAAAATCCAAAGCTACTTTTGACATATGGGGTACAAAAATTAACAATTTCTTTTCACACAATTACACAGCTAATCCAGGTAAGTTTGTCGCCTTCTTGACTATGTATGTATTGTGGGTTATTCCAAAAACAAGACCTTAAATTTCCTTTCCTTGCAAGTTCCTAAATTGCCATAACTCATCCATGTTCCACACGGTGTCTCCAAAATCGTATCCAGCCCAATCACCATCTCCCATGTGGCGATCGGCAGCTGAGATTCCAAGGTCTCCAGGCACCGACATGGTTGCAAGGTTGATGGCTTCCATGTCATAGAAATTGCTGTCCACATAGTAGCAATCCTTCACCAGGGTGCTGTAGTCGCCGTTGTTGCCCATGGCCTGAAAGGGACTCTTAGGGTATTCTGATAGACGAGACATTTGTGAGACATTCATTGATTCTGCAGAAGAAATGCATGAGCTTGTCCCATGCTCTGAGTCTGAGGTTTGCTCACGATGCTCCATACAGTGCATCATCACACTCATATCAAAAGGAGCTTCTTGTTGCTGTGGTGGAGGTAGTGCTGTCGGGAATGCTGAAAACTGAGGAGCATAACTGGGGATGACCTGAGAAACTGCTGGGCTTTGACATGTCATGGCTGATGAAGAAGTTGATGATCCTCCTATCTTTTGAAGCAATCTTGGCATCCAAGAACGCCTAATTATATCCTGAAAGGCTGTGCTGTTGGCATCTATCCTAAGGTGCCTTGCTTGTTTCTGCACTCTAGTTCTCCAATAGTTCTTGATTTCATTATCAGTTCTCCCCGGCAAATGTTGTGCAATTTTGGACCATCTTTATGACAAGAAAAGGATAGACAAGTTACAACATGACATTAGCTTTCAAGAAACCAACAGAATGAGTGTCCAAATCGAACACAACCCAAACATGCCATTATTTATGAGCTCAACAATTAATTAGAAGTCGAGGCTAACTGCCTGAAAAGCACAAACTTTCAGAGCATTGCACACGGCGGGAAAGAAATAATGCCAGAAATAAGGATTAGAATCCCGTGATGTCAGTGGATGCTTATTCATCATATATACTTTTCTGCTCAATTAAATATTGAAAGATGGAATATGGTAGTGATCAGTCTAGTTATGACTAATTGGCCCTACTTTGTAATGTCTATCTATATCCAAAAAAAAAAAAAAGGATTACTCTAATGGCAAGTTGATAG
The DNA here is from genome assembly GCF_005239225.2 of Populus alba. NCBI lineage: Eukaryota > Viridiplantae > Streptophyta > Magnoliopsida > Malpighiales > Salicaceae > Populus > Populus alba. The sequence goes on from NC_133295.1 coordinate 5,578,435, forward strand.
CCCCGACATGAACAGAAGTATGGCATAAGACATATAACTCCAAGGTTGGACAATCAAACAACACACACCTATTGCCCCACTTGGAATGGAGGTCAAGAATCAAGAGTTGTTCTTGCGGAGTAAGGTTTCCTCGCTTTACATCTGGTTTTAGATAGTTTAGCCATCTCAATCTGCAACTCTTTCCGGTTCTCCTCAACCCTACAGATCAACAGGAAAAAACAAATCAGAAACAGAGAGAGAGAGAGAGAGAGAGAGAGAGAGAGAGAGAGAGAGAGAGAGAGAGAGAGAGGATATGATGAACATGGTGAGGACAACAAAAGTAAATGCCATAAATTCAGTGCTTTTGCTGCATACATGGTGTACGATCACAGGGGATTGATTATACCTGCACGTTTAGCAAGCAAATTCCATCGGCCCTCTCCATGACGAGCAATGTAATGAACAAGGAGAGTGTCCTCTTCAAGAGTCCATGGCCCCCTCCTAAGCTCAGCATCATCTTCTCGAGAGCTCGTGGTCTTTTTTGAAGACGACATGATATTCACTCTCATGCAGTACTAAGAGAAGCTCACAGAAGCAAATTATTGCAAGTACAAATTAGAGATAAGGCATTGGAGTGGAGTCTTTGAAGCTAAAGTGAAGCAAGTCACAAACCAGTTGCTAATTATTCTTTATATATATAGCCTCCAATAGGCTCAAAGGCTTTCACCTAGAATACTGTTCTTTAGTAACAACTTTTCAAAAGAAGTAGCTTGTACAAGTAAAGTCACTATTGGAGTTTCCATTGAACTTCCTTTAAGTCCATTTTTTCAAATAAAAAATTGATCATGAACTTTGGAAAATCTTATTCTTCTACTGTTTGATCATTTCTTGCTGCAAGAAAAAATAATAATAATAAAAAGCTGCCACCATATTTTATAGTACAATTTACCACAACATTCTCCTTATCTTTTACGAGTCAGTTAATTAAAACAGAGCATGTCCCTTTTCACCATGAATATTATATTAGCTTGTGACGGGCACCATTTTTATGGGATGCCCACCGTAGTGGATTTTTTTGACAATGTTTTTATTTCTTTGAATTTAATTTGTTTTCTAAAATTAAATCATATTTAAAATATTTTCAAATAAAAAATATTTTTTAAAAATAAAAATCCACCACAAGAATACAAAACTCTTGTGTTTATTCAAATAAAAGTAAAATTAAACTGTTGAAAGAAGACTAGGAGCTAACCGTTTGTTTGACGAGAGAAAAGAAAGAGAAACAAAGTTCGTCTCTTCAAGGTGTAAGTGTAAGGTATAATAGGATCTATCGTTAACACATGGACACATTATGTTTGGAAAAACGTACACTGAGCCTTCCTTTAGCCATTAATAAACTATCGCCTCGCTTTTTCCATCCATCAAGTGTCAAGCAATTTCTATTCAACACACCATGTTCTAAAAGTCCAAACCCTTTTTTAGGTTAGTTTCGTGTTAGTTTTGTTTTCTATTTTGTTTTATTTTTTATTTATAGCTTTTTTTAAAAAAAAACTTGGTTGTTTGAAAAATAAAAAGTGCACATGATCAATTGTATTCTCGAATAATTGAAATTAATGCCTATATCATTCGAAACTGGAAAGTATAATTTAATGTCTTATCTAGTCTCAACTAATCTTCAATCAGGTTGATCTTAATCTAAAATGTCTTGAATTTGATATTTTCTCGGTCCCAATGTCCTAGACTTGATGGTGGATCTTCAAATACAACATTTTTCTAATAGTCTTAAACCTAATTTAAACTCAAAAGCACTCAAAACTATAAACTAACTTGACATTCAAACTCTTTAGTCCTAGCCTTACCCTAACCTCCCTTGTCCTAACCTAACCCTAGGGTGACCGAGCCCGAGCCTAGCCTTAAGCATTCTATACTTGGTCTTGGCATGATCCTGAGGCCTTTCAGTCTTAGCCCGACCCTTGAGTTTTTGCGTTCTAAGCATGATTCATGAAGTTTCAAATCCAGTCTTGCCTCGACCTTCCAACTCAACAAACTTGGTCCTAGCTTAACCCTCTATGCTCCTAATCTCGATACAACTCTTGTGTGTCTTAAACTCAATCCTAGCATATAACTATGGTGCCCTAGATATATTCCTAATATAACCCTTAAGCTCTTTGATTCCAATCAACCGGTGTCACCAAACTAGACCTCGAGATTATCTCACTCTTATACATTTTGAGTCTTAACTTAAACATGATCCAATCTATTTTATGAAGTCTCCAAACCAACATAACTCCTAAATCATGGGTTAATACTACCACAAAAAAAAAAAATTAAAACTAATTTTTTGTAATTTTCAAAAATTTTAATCTTTATTGCCAATTTTTATTTTATTGAAAATAAAAAAAAATATTTGCATATCTTGCTATCACTTTTCTGAAAATAAAGTAAATAAAAAAATAAAAATAATCCTAAAAAGCTCATGTTCTTTTTTATCGCTAGTTTTTTCAAGATGAAAATGAAGGCTTAGATTCAAAGTTCCTCATTGCAAAACTTTAATAATTGATGAACCAAGTTTTCATCAGTGAAAGAGTGTTTGGTTTGGCGCTAGCAAGACTCAACTATGATTGGGCGTTACAGTATGTCAAGTCCCGAGCACGTAGGGCTTGGTAGTATGCGAAGCCCTTGGCGCATCCAATATAATAAGCATCCTCCCTAGGTATAAACAATGAAATGAGCATCCTTCTTAGGGCACACCTAAGAAAATGACCAAATCATCCTTCCTAGACATGCCAAGGGAAATGACCAAACCATCCTCTTTAGGCATGCCCAAGAGGATGACCATCTTTCTTTCGGCATGCCTAAGGGACAGACTTAGCCTATTTTAGGCTCATCAAGGAAAGAACCTCTTTCTTTTAGGTCTAACCTAGAGAAAGAGCTCAGCTTCTATAAGTTTAACTATATTTGACGTCTTGGACCTTAATCTCTTTACACCTTTTACGTGTATAAAAATCCTCTACCTATTCATCATATTTCTATCAAATATTACTACAAATGTAAAAAAAATTATTCCTCATTAAATGCTATTAAGGTAAAATTACACTTCAAACCTTAATCTTCATAAAAAAAAGGACCCGTGAGCTATAAATATATCATAAGACTTTCAAAACAAAAGTTCATAATTTTTATTCTTTATTGCATATATATTTTCAGAGCATCTTTCTTTCTAAAATATTATTGTATTTTCTCTCTCTAAAAATATACTTATTCAAGTATTAAGGAGTCCTCATATATATCAAAAAGAATTTTTTATAGGTACTAACCACAAATTACCTTGGCATACCGAGCACAAAGTATAAGTTATCAAACACTTTAGCTAGATAGAGTAAATGAGATTGTTTAGGACCAATTAATTAAATAATTATCTAATCCGTAAGCCTTATTTCTAGACTACTTGTATTTTTTGGAATATAATCAATAAATAATTAAAGAAAAAGCCATGACATTCTCTCAATTATCCATTTTTAGGTAGCAAGTATCTATGCACTAGAATACTAAAATAAATCTGACTTTCAAAGAGATTTATTTTTTCTTTAACAAACAATTACGTGTGAAATGTGATGAAACCACGCTTCTTTTTCCTAATTTTTATGGGCTATTTTTGACACAAGGTTCAAGTATCAATGGTGGAGTTAGGATTTAAAGATAAAAGAGGCCAAAGAAAAAGTTCCAAGGAAGCATCTAATGAGAGTTCCGAACAAACAGCAATTTGCTAAAATTGAATGTATTTTTATTTAAAATTATTTTTTATATATTTTTTGGATGATATTTTGATGTTTTTATATCAAAAATATTTTTTTAATAATAATAAAATATTATTTTAATGTATTTCTGAGAAAAAACACTTTGATAAATAACCGTAACCACACTCTCAATCATGTCTAAATAAAAAACAATTATTTATTAGGATTAATAAATTATCTAACACTTTAATAAATACATTATGCTAATTATATTTGGTAGTTATCACTTAACCTTTAACAACAACAACAACATCAAGTACTCCAGATGGCAAACTATTTGTTAATTTAAATATTTTGTTTATTTATTTAATATAATATCCAAGGTATATTTTAGAATAAATATCTTGGTTTATATTTAATAAAATATAAACTATCAAAATAAAGTGAAATTCATTAAAAAAAAATTATACATTGAAAAAGTGCATTTCAAACAGTAATTAAAAATATAATTTCTGCTTGTGAATGAATCATTGAGAAAACTAAAATATTTATTTTATGTTTATAATCCAACTGAAAAATAAATCTAAATCTTTTATAGTAATAGTATAGAAATGCTTTATTTGTATTCACACCAATAGAAAAAAAAAATATAAAATGGTAATTATACTAAGAATATAGTTAATTTTTTTCTTAATTAATAGTCAAATATCATTGTTTAAGATAATTAAAAAAAATTTCAAGTTTGAAGCTCCATTTTTTTTTGTTAACTATGGATCTTCGAGTCAGCTTACGCGCATCTCAACTAACCCTCTAAGACCCTGAAGCTAACGATCATATAAATCTCCAGTGGCTCTGAGATTTGTGTTAATCAAACTTGTGATTGTTAGATAGTAAATATAGAATTTGATCAATTAAACTATATTTCTCAAAGTTAAAAAAATAAATAAAACATTTTCAAAATAAATAAATAAATAGAGTATTCATTTGAATAAAAGTCTCGTGCATCATGGATATTATATTAAACAAATAAATAGAGCATTAAAATTAGCAAATAATTTGCGGTTTAGCGGTAGAGTAGTTGATGTTGGTATTTTTTAAAGGTTAAAGGTTTGACTCTAACGATTAGTGTGAAGTAGTGGATTATTTATAAAGGATAATGCTGACATTTTAGATGAAAAAAGAGGGACAACTTGGACAACTCATAAAATAAGAAAACAATTAACGATAGTGCCATTAGCCTGTCAGAGGAGTGCCCGTAGGGGCCCCAGTGCAAATATCTACAACCACTAACAATTACAACTATCAAGTATCTCCACAAATTGCATGATTTATGATAATACCCATAAATCATTCAGATATATATATATATATATATATATATAGAGTCCACATTAATAATTATTTTATATACTAGAAAAAACAGGATTCTTTGTGTGGCTTTAATATTTTTTTCTATCAAATTAACTTTTTTTTTTAATTTTATTTTTAAATATTTTTTATCGATGAGTTAGGCTGTTTTTGTACCAGTTACATCTATTGAATTATGTCAAGACAAATTTTATATAATTTAATTTTAAATTTAGGCTAGGTAAGAAATTTAGTCGGAAAGTTTTTTTTCCTATCAATTTTACTATTTTCACATTAATCTTATCCTTATATTTTTTTACCAGTCACATGTATTGTTTTGGACCAATCAAGTCATATCTATTGAGTTACGACAAGACAACTTTTATATAATATAATTTTAAATTTAGACCAGCTAAAAAGTTTGGTTGAAAAGTTTTTTTTCCTGTTAATTTCATTATTTTCATCTCAAGCTTATCCTTTTATTTTATTTTTTTTACCAATTATATGTTTTGTTTTGGACAAATCAAGTCAAGTTGGTTATTTTTTAGGCAATTCTTATAGAATTTAATTTTAAATTTAAATTAGATAAAATATTAAATAAAAAGATTAATATATTACATTAAATTTAATAACAACATCAAATAATTCTTCATGATATTTTTGTCGCATTCAAATTTTTTTATCCAATTCACGGCATAGCATGGGGCAACAAAATAGTAAATACTGTGTTTGAATAGTAGATTAACTTAACGTCAATGGATGGTCAGAGATAAAGATTAAGACCAAAAAAATAAACTTATAGAATTCAACATAATTACTCAAGGGATCTCCTTTATTAATGGACCCTACAAAGGACGAACAAACAAAATTAAGAGTGGAAACTAAAACAGTGAATTAAATTCTAGAAAACGAAATCTTTGGAATTTGCTGGGGTAACGGGTCATCGAACTGTCCATGGTTTTGTGGTTCTAGATAAGATGACATGAGAGGAGATAAATAATGTGTAGTTGTCTTTTAAAATATTTTATTTTTTAAAAATTATTTTTAATATCAGTATATTAAAATAATATTAAAAAAATTAATTTTAAATAATAAAATTTTAATTTTTAAAATATAAAAACAAATACTAGTGGGGCACAGGGTACGAAACGTGCTTGACTGAACAAAATATTTTTATCATAAGAAAAAAGGGTGGCATTAAAACGTGGTGAGTTAGCCGAAGGAGGCGGCATTTTAAGCCTCTGCTTGGATTCCCAGAACACGGACCCTTTTTTTTCTTTTGTTTTTTTAGCAAATTTTCTTGATCGCCTGAGACACAAGTGATGACGTGGGTGTCTGCGCTCTGTACAGCAATGGAACAGTGACTTTACCTATGTGGTTGCTGTTGCTCCGAAGCCCATCAGAGTTCAAAGCAAAGACAGCGACAGCGGCAGCAGAAAAGTCCTCTAAAACCTGTCTATTTTGCAGCTATATTTGACTCTTGCAGTAACTGCGACTTTCGGGTCATTTTTCTCTTTGATTTGAGAAATTACTCTGTTTACAGATTGCAACTAGTTATTCAACCCGAGGTGAAATAATTTATTTTAAAAAACATATATGTAGAATATTTTTAAAAAAATTTCTAGTTATAAATCAAAAGGCCTATATATTATTTAATTGAATATATTAAAAATAATTTGTTCTAATAAATAAAAAAAAACAAAATATTAAAATATTTATTCAACTAAAGTTGAATAATATTTTTCTAACACAAAAAAATTAATATGTAAATATTATTAACATGTTTTTTAATTTTGGTTAATAAATATAAGTGTTAATAAAAGAATCGATATTTGTATATAATAAAATATAGTAAATATTATTTATGTTAATAAAAAAAGTACTAGCATAATAATAAAACAATACTGCTACAATGAAAAATCTTTTTTTATTCCTTGTATAATAATGTTTTAGATAAAAGTGTAAATAAAAAAATAAAAAATAAATAAAGATAAAAATAAAACATGGTATAAATAAACAAAGTGTAGAGTGATAAATATTCAAAGTGTAAAAAATAAAAATAAAATATTTTTATTCTAAAAAAAAAGTGTAAAGAGAAAAAATAAAAAACTAAAAAAATATTACAAAAAAATAAAGATAAGAAAAAATAATAATGATAAATAAGCCAAGTATAAAATGATAAAAATAAAAAGTATAAAGAGAAAAGAATATAAAAAAACTTGTTTTTTTAAAAAAAACTTAGAAAATTACAATTTTTCCACCATTATAATAAAAAATTAGTAAAATCTATAATTTTATTATTTCCACTGGAAAATAGGTACTGTTTTAGTATATGTATACTATAATGTGAATTATTTCATTGGAATAGTTTAACGTTTTGTTTTAAGTAATAATAATAACAATATACTGATAAGTATTAAAGTATGGTATATGTTTTTTAATTATTGACTAGTCATATGACATGACGGTACTATGGTGATGTTTCAAAATATATATTTAATAGACCAAGAAAATATGTGTTAATTGTGTGTACTAATTAGGTTATATATTAATTAAGATCTGTTAATGTACTTTCTAATTTTTTTTTTTATTTGTTTATGATGTAGAAAGAGATTTGAAAAGAAACAAGTACTATTTAATGAGAAAAAAGATGTAAATTTGAGTTATTCAGCATTTTATAATGAGATAGAACTTGATGACATTCTATATATATATATATATATATATATATATATTGTTGATTATGATGTTAAATATAAAATTAACAATGACAATAATGGTAACAATTATTTCATCACTAGTATTCTTATTAATTAGCTACATATTAAGTGCAATAAAAACATGAAAAGTGCTTAACAAATTAAAATTGTTGATTTATTCTATGTTGATCATTTTGATTAAAATTTGCTATTATCATAAAGTTATTTTTGTAATGATTATATAATATTAAACGTGTTGATGAAAAAACTTTGAGGTTTGCAATTCATTATTCTAGAAATTAATAAAAGATAAATGAGTTATTAATTGATATTTTAAAATATATAAAATTTAGCATGAAGGGACTAAAGTTGACATCTATAATAGATACACATCTAAAACAAAGAAAGAAAAAGAGTTATAGAATTTTAATTGAACATCCATTCGATTAAGACAAAAACAATTTTAACTCGAGAATAGTTTCTTTCAACCCATGACGAGCAATGTAATGAACAAGGCCTATATATTATGTAATTGAATATATTAAAAATAATTTGTTCTAATAAATACAAAGAAACAAAATATTAAAATATTTATTCAACTAAGGTTGAATAATATTTTTCTAACATAAAAGAATTAATATGTAAATGTTATTAACATGTTTTTTAACTTTGATTAATAAATATAAGTGTTCATAAAAGAATCGATATTTGTATATAATAAAATATAGTAAATATTATTTATGTTAATAAAAAAAAGTACTAGCAGAATAATAAAACAATACTGCTACAATGAAAAATCTTTTTTTATTCCTTGTATAATAATTTTTTAGATAAAAGTGTAAATAAAATAAAATAAAAAATAAAGATAAAAATAAAACATGGTATAAATAAACAAAGTGTAGAGTGATAAATATTCAAAGTGTAAAAAATAAAAATAAAATATTTTTATTCTAAAAAAAAAGTGTAAAGAGAAAAAATAAAAAACTAAAAAAATATTACAAAAAGATAAAGATAAGAAAAAATAATAATGGTAAATAAGCCAAGTATAAAATGATAAAAATAAAAAGTATAAAGAGAAAAGAATATAAAAAAACTTGTTTTTAAAAAAAAAACTTAGAAAATTACAATTTTTCCACCATTATAATAAAAAATTAGTAAAATCTATAATTTTATTATTTCCACTGGAAAATAGGTACTGTTTTAGTATATGTATACTATAATGTGAATTATTTCATTGGAATAGTTTAACGTTTTGTTTTAAGTAATAATAATAACAATATACTGATAAGTATTAAAGTATGGAATATGTTTTCTAATTATTGACCAGTCATATGACATGACGTAACTATGGTGATGTTTCAAAATATATATTTAATAGACCAAGAAAATATGTGTTAATTGTGTGTACTAATTAGATTATATATTAATTAAGATCTGTTAATGTACTTTCTATTTTTTTTTATTTGTTTATGATGTAGAAAGAGATTTGAAAAGAAGCAAGTACTATTTAATGAGAAAAAAGATGTAAATTTGAGTTATTCAGCATTTTATAATGAGATAGAACTTGATGACATTCTATATATATATATATATATATATTTGATTATGATGTTAAATATAAAATTAACAATGACAATAATGGTAACAATTATTTCATCACTAGTATTCTTATTAATTAGCTACATATTAAGTGCCATAAAAAACATGTAAAGTACTTAACAAATTAAAATTGTTGATTTATTCTATGTTGATCATTTTGATTAAAAATTTGCTATTATCATAAAGTTATTTTTTTAATGATTATATAATATTAAACGTGTTGATGAAAAAACTTTGAGATTTGCAATTCATTATTCTAGAAGTTAATAAAAGAGAAATGAGTTGTTAATTGATATTTTAAAATATATAAAATTTAGCCCGAAGGGACTAAAGTTGACATCTATAATAGATACAAATCTAAAACAAAGAAAGAAAAAGAGTTACGGAATTTTAATTGGACATCCATTAGATGAAGACAAAAACAATTTTAACTCAAGAATAGTTTCTTTCAACTCAGAAAAAATGATGCTAGGGCCTTATGTAAAATATTTATGATATAAAGATTAATTAATTAATCTAAGGACATGTGATTAGCATGTGACTTTTTGAACTCATTTTCTTTATAAGTTAATTAGTTTACCAACATTAGGAATCCTTTTACTACATGGTTCTGGGGTTTTAACTAGTATTTAAGGGTTGTTACTATTGTAAAAAAGTAATATATTTTGATAATATATTATCAATATATATATATATATATATATATATATATATATATTAGTTTTTAATTCCAAACAACCAGTTGATTCTTGTTTCTCTAAAACTCTTTTCATGGTTGATAAAATCTTAATTATAGCAGTAGCTATGGTAGTGGTAATGTCTATGTCTACATCAATGCCATATGATGTTTGTTGCTAAGTTAGTGGTTATGCCCACAGTTATACCTCACATGGGTATGCTAGAAGGTACACCCACAACTACACCCCACATGATTACCCACATGATTATGCTAGTGGCTACACCAATCATGATGCCCACGACTACATTTACGGTTATGACTACGTCCATGGCTATGCTTCATAATTATGCCCATGGTTATGCCCACAAACAACTTTTATGGCGGCTTGTACACAAAAAAGGTGACATTACCTAGTATAAGTATTTTCTTCCCTAAAAAGGTCACATATCTATTTGTAAGACTTGAAGCTCTGATGATACATAAAAAAAAACTACACAAGAAATGATCGACTAATTCATTTAACAACCCTAGGTCGACCAGTTCATCCTGAATAAATAATGGGTACACATCTTTATAAATATCTAGGATATTTATGAGATATTTATATAAAATATATTAAAACTTAGATATTTATCAAAATATTTATTTTAAAAAAGTTTATATAAACAGAGTTCCAATGTTAAAAGCTCATTTCTTTAGACTACTAGTCTTTAAACAAACAGAAGACTCAACACAAGTCTAACACAACATAAGTTTAATACAAAGACTTAAACAAGGCTTAATGAACATTTAAGCCTATAGAAAATAACTCACTTTTCTTGTCATCTGTACAAACATTATACTAACTTAAGCATCAAAGTGTTTTTCTTGCAGGTGTCGTCGAGCATACTAAGTTCTTTGGGTTCAGTTTTATCAGCCCATGAAAAGCACCCACAATCTTTCTACTAAGAACTTTTTCCATCCTCGTCAATTTTAAAGATACACACACACGTAAATATTTTTATAGAAGTAAACTTATTGTATTTATATATCTTATTTCTCAAGGATTATTGGCAAGTTAAGTAACAATCTCGCATGCTATGTATCTATTGTTGAGTTTCCCATATTGATAATAACGTGTAATTTTAAAAATAATAATTTGAAAGGAATATGATTAGTGATATCTATATATTTTAAAGAAACAAAACAAATTTTTTTAGAGTGAGATTTGAACCCATATCTTATCAGATCAAAACCATAATTGTGGCGCCTTAGATCTAGGGATGAAAATGGATTTTCATGCATCAATATTTTTATTATATTCATAGCTTATTACCATCAAGTAAAAAATTGAGGTATTGATACAATAATTTTTGTTAAATATTTTATTATATTATGATTAATTATTAATCTAGAAACATGTGATTAATTAGCATATGACCTGTTAAAATATTGTCTTTATAAGCTAAGTAGTTTTACTTTTGGAGCAAGGCTAACCTTTTCATGCTAGGATCCAATGCTTTAACTAGTATTTAAGGATTGTTACTCTTGGAATAAGCAACAACTTTGATATTTTGGTAATTTTATAGAGTTTTTTTCTTTTTTTTTTGGTTGTTTAGCCTAGACAAACTAGTCTTTGGTTGTGTTATTATCTTTAGCTATCTTTTTTTTTTCCTTCCTAAATCAATTGATACAAATTTGATCCTGATTTTGGTGATGATAGCCGAGTAAGAGTTTCAAGGTTCAACTAAAATAAAGAGATGTTAGAGTTGTGAATGATGTTAACCCAATTTAGATAAGAGATATCATCCCTGATTGAAATTAAATTGGAAGCTTTAAAGCACACTTTGAAAGGTGACCACAACTTTTTAGATATATAAAAAGTAGTTATAAGAATACAAACTATTTTCATAATGGTGAAGCCATAAACCATATGGTGCGAGGTAGATTGAAGGAGTGTAAAAACACCACACATCAATGGAGGAAGAGATTTGAAAAGAAGCAAATACTATTTATTGAGAAAAAAAATGTCAATTTGAGTTTCTCACCATTTTATGATGAGATAGAAGTTGATTGAGATTCTCCATCAATATTTATAATGTGTATTTTGACGATGATTATAATGTTCATAATGAAATTAACAATAACAGTAATGATAATATATAATAATTTCATCAATGGTATTCTTATGGATTAACTAAAGATTGAGTGCAAAGAGAACATGAAAACTACTTCAAAAATAAAATTGCTGATTTATTCTATGTTGATTCTTTTGATTAAAAGTTTGTTATTATCATAAATGTATTTTTTTTTTTCAATGATTATATAATATTAATCATGTTGATGAAAAAATTTGAGGTTTGTAATTCATTCCTTTAGAAGTCAAGTTGTCAATTGATGTTTTAAAATATATAAAACATGAAGGAAATAAATGTATTTTTTTTTCAATGATTATATAATATTATTATATTTTTCTCTTGTAAGAGTTTGGGACTGCCAGGGTTTTAATCACATATCTAGACCTATAAAGTGCGCTTTCTGAGAGGTGAGGTTTTTTCGAATCCAAAAAAAGTTTTAAAATATATAAAATTTAACATGAAGGAAATAAAGTTGACATCTATAATTGATAGACATCTAAAACAAAGAAAGAAAAATAGGTTTTTTTATATAGTTTTTAATTCCAAACACCCAGCCTAATCCCAAGTATCCTTGTATTTTCAGGACAAGTTAAATTAGTGTTGAGCATATAAGACCAGACTGGAAATTGTGTTTGCTAGTTCACAGGGACAAAGTTCCATGTCCGACAAAACTCCTTACTGAGTACTTTCGTCATTCAATCCTATTTCCAATCAAATTAAAGTGTTTTTTTTCCTTTAACAGTAAAATAAATCAATGAAAGATTGAAAACAGCATGTACATCACAATCAACCTTCCTGCCCTATCTGGTAAAAAGCCCTAGAAGCGCCCATCTTAAACTGTTAAGAAAATACATTTTGGGAATTCCTAAATGACGGCTTACAGCGTGATTTGTACGTTAAAAAATCAATTTAATTTAATAATTTAAATGGTTAGGTGAAGTTTTAAGATATAATTTATATTATTTTATAATATATTCTATTAAATAAAAGTTATTTAAGTTTGAAACTTGCATAAATTCACGTTACCTCGTAATTAATTTTTATCAAATAAATAAAAATAACAAGATTCAAACTGGTGACTGCTTGGTCATCACATTTATATTATTCTCAAACAAAAACGTTGATGATGGGAGATAAAGATTGAGTCTTCATTCTTCATCCATAGTACTCTAAAGTCCATGATTAACTGTAATTACGATGACTTGTTGACATGAACTTAGGAATGGAAATGGAATTCGTTCTTGTCAAAGAAAAACATGAAGAAAAAATAACATATTATACAGCAGAAGATCATGATTATGATTACAGAGAAGACGAAGACGATGGATAAGTGAAGGGTTACGGCGATAACAACGTGGGAATCACAAGGGCATAACAATGTTGAAGGTGATGGTTCAAGCGTGATTAACGCAACAGAAAAAACGCATGGAATATAAAAATATCCTCATTAATTACATCATTGATTACGAGACTTTTGGGGCTGGAACATGGAATAGAACATCACTGCCTATTTAACACTTGTAATTCCGCCGCGGGTTATAGATTCTTTTTTTAAAAATATCTGATATGTAGGCCGTTTTAATATATTTTCTTACATCAAAAATTTAAAATAATTCAATAACTATTTATGTAAATAAAAAATAATTATTAATAATAGCAATAAAAAAAATTATGAAAATAATGCAAATTAATGTGTTTATAATGATATGCTTTTCCTACTCATTGATTGCCATGGATGGTGTCTTCTCTGCAACAGGACGGGAAGGTAACCTTGTGTTTTTTCCCCTCCCATAAGAGTCCTTGGATCCCTGATCTGAACGCATTCGTCTATGGATCTGTTGGTACACTCCGAGCAACTTTATAATTACCGGTTAACCTGATTTAGCGCCCATTGTCATCGATCGGTGCAGTTGTTGACTTGCCTCTACTAAATTGAATTCTGAAGCAACCAAAAACAATTATTTCTTCTCTTTGGATGTAATTTTCTTCCAGCAGAATAGTTTGAACTTGAAACCTTTCCTCAATCTCAAGCGAGAGAATTCTACTGGCCAAGTTTAAAGAAAAACAACTTCAATCAAGCAATCATTTTGTCTTCTACTCGTAATCCACTGTCAAATAAACATCCCCAATAATTAGAGAGCCAATATTATGGATTTTTAAAACATTTTGATCCATAATCCTTATTCCTTCCACACTTACGAGTGCTTGAAATAATATTGACTTATAATTTGTAGATTTCTGAATATTGCTTCGTTATTCTTTCTTTATTTCTTAATTTGGGGTTTTTTTTTGCCCCAGCACTCATATGCCACTTACGCAATAGTGGAGCCAGGTACAATTTTCTTTTTATCTAACAATTATTAATATATTAGATAAACAGATGAAAGATTTTACTTGAAACTCAGAGACGACATTATCAGAAAGCTGGCAAATGTCAACATAATACTCTATTGGTGTATAGTAAAGATTTCATCATCATTTTTCAATGCTAATGGAATCATCAATGAAAATCCATTGTTGGAAAGTATCTCGTTGGGTTTTCTATTTCATCACCGTTTATTCTACCAATATAATTTCTTGTCGGTAGATTGTTATATATTCATTAAGTTTTACAAAAAAATCCATAATGGGTGTGAAATGTTTCAGTGAAAATCTTGGCGGAAACATCAACAGAATCGCCTTTCCATCGATGATTATATTAGAGATTGCAATTTTTTTGTTTGTTTGTTATGATCCCTAAGTCAATAATTGTTTGCTCACAATAAACCTACCATCACAATGATAACTCATTTCCAAAAAATTACTCATGCAAATTTCAATTCATATAAATAGTTCACATCAATTAGATAAATAGAATTCCATACACAAATATTATTTTAAAACTTATAGATATGAACAATACATTAAAATTCCTACATTTCAAACATTAAAATTTCAATTAAAATCAAATCAAATTAACAACATGAAGTATATATATACCTGGTACATCACATTGAAGGTGTTGAACAAGGTGGAGGGGGAGGGGGGAAAAGGGATCCTGAACTAGAAGGTCCGAAAAAAAAAAAAGGAAAATGTATACCCATAACTATATTCATTTAATCCCAAATCATCTTTTTTTCTCGTTAGAGTCATGCTTTCATATTCTGTATCTCAATATATAATGGTTCTTTAACCCTTTTGTGGACAACCTCATCAAATTCATATGATGTATAGCTTGGTCCAAAATGTGATGTGTCTATAGTTGAAATAATATGGTCCGCGCTTAGTTCTTGGACCAAAGCCATAGGCAAACCATAAACTTGATTTTTATCAAGTTTATTACTTGTAATTATCTCCAACCATACTTGAGGATCACAAGGAAGATGAGTGGAAGTAGCGTCACCAAATTGCGCAAGCATGTTAACATTATGTCTCCTATAAAACAAAAAAAATATTCTTAAATTCAATAACATTGCATGTTATTGATGCAAATAAACAATTTTAAATGAATGATAATTATCAAAATACTTACAACAAACATTTATGCTCTTGTATCAACAAATATTTTCTCATTTTTTCTATATCCCCTTTTCCTTATATGAGTTTCATAATATAACCTCATTGGAGTCAGTTCTTGTCCCAACTATTTTTTCTACAAATTAAATATTTTGTTAAAAGTCTCACAAAAAAACACAATTAAAACTTCAACATAAATAATAAAAATATATAAATAGGCTCTTACTAGGCGTTTTATATGGTTGATAAACGAAATCGCTCATTTGGTGTGCTTATGCATTGAACTATGAGTTTTTTTATTTCTATTTTGTGCACCGGATCATGAACACTTTGTATAAATTTTTGAAACCATAAATTTTTTATACAATGCCCAATTACTTTATATGACATGCCTTAGTCTATTGTTTTTCTACTTCTCTACGTAATTCAAGTTGATTTTCCTAATTGCTTGTTTATGGATATCGTACTAAAAGTCATGTAACCTAATCAAAATTGCTCATAAACTAATCAGTCCTAATACCCTACAAAATCAGTCACGACTTAGTCTCGGTTGGTAACCCATAACTGGAGTTCTATATTTTCAAATTAAGCAAGACCAGTTTTCATGGTTAGCTAACATCCAAATCTATAGTTTCTTTGGAACCCGGTCCTAATTCTCTTATCCTCCTACCCGAACTATCACCGAAAGTCAGGAGACAAGTCTGTCCATATTCGTTACCCCCTTTCTTTTACACAATGTTTTCATAAACTACATACCACACATAAATTAACTTAATTTTAACAATAAGTACTTTTTTTCCAATTCATGTTTAAGAACTCTAACCTGTAATTCAATATCAAGACATCAATTCATTATCGAATTTGAAATGAATTTTTAAGATCATGTTTAGAACACCTTACCCGGTACGAATTAAGATTTTTATCTTCAACTAGTTGAAGATTTTCAACTCCCTCCTTTTTTTTTCTTGTTCAATTTCTTATTAATTCCTTTCTCACAAGTGTTTATCCCATCTATAAACCCTTAATCTTGAACAGGTTCTTGAAATTTTAGTGTTTCTCTCTTGATTTTTCAGGAATGGGTATAAAACTCCACATTTTCTCTCCTTATGGTTTCTGTAGATTTTTGGTGAGGAGAGAGTATTTATACTCTATAATTTCCGTTATTTGCATTTAGGCCCCATTTCCTTTAATTTTATTATTCTCTTCAATTAAATCCAACCCTTAACATTACCGGGCTTGTTATAATGTCTCGAATTATTTCGCCCAGAAAATTGTATTATAAAATTTCTGAATTCATGTCTTTTACTTAACCATATGCATGAATTTCTTCACTTTTACTTCTCATGTAGTTAGTTTTCAATTTAAGCAATCTTTATTTATTTATTTTTCTGGGGTTTACAAATTTTTTCATTAAAACCTTATATAATCACTCCCGAATCAGTAAAAATCATAACAAACCACACTCGATTTAACAATGTCAAAGCCTAAGGTTATTGAATGAGAAATCAAATCTAAGATGTGGAGAGGAGAGGTGTTATCAATGCTGAGTTTGTAAGGGGGGAGGGGGCTGTCATATTTGTGAGGGGGGAGGGTTGTTGTTGTGTTTTGTAGAATAAAGAAGAAGAAATAAAGAGAAGAGAGAGATTGCCGGGTTTTAATTCATTCTAAAATTACCAATGAAATTTTCATTGATAGTTATGTTGTCAATTTAGTATGTTAGCATTGCCGATGAATTTTTTTATTTCATTGTTGTTTTTATTGGAAATAAGTAATAAATATTTTTCATCATAATTTTTATCAGTAAACAATTATGAAAAAAATTTCAGCGGCTTTTCCATTGCTATTTTATAATTTTTTAGTAGTGTGATACTTATTTTGTATTCAAACAAAAAAAGATTCTATATAAACCTAAACCAAACAAATTTAAACTAGCATGGAATAATAATTATCATATTACTAACAATTATTATTTATATCGATCATAAAAATGTAATTTTAAACTTTCAACTATAAAGTTCAAATAGATTGATAAGTTATAAACTATAAAGTTTATATCAAACATGAAACTAGAAAATTAAATCAAGCTTTAGTAAAAAAAAAATTAAATTGAGTTACAAACCTTGAATTTTATATTAATTCGTAAACAATAATGTTTAAATCATGTGATAAACCATGATGATTTCTATAAATAAAATATAAAATTTATATCATGTAAAGATCTAACACAAACTAAAAGAAAAATCTTAAACTGTATGATAAAAAAAGCAATAAATATAAATGAAAATGTTAGTAAAGAAAGTTATTAAAAAGCTTGTAAAAAAAATATAAAGTTAAAAATAATAAATTTAAAAACAAAATAAGTTGTATAAGTTGAAAGATAAATTGTTAGGCTAGAGAAAACTTATATCGAAATTGTCGATACATGATTGACCATAGAATTACAATGGGAAATGCTCATTAAATATTACAATTAAAAACAAAAACAAACTAAAAGGGCTTATCATTTCATTATGCATATACTCATATTTCATTGTGGATTCACACAATAAATTACTTTTTTTTCCTTGAAGGGTAAAATCATTTAATTTGGTCAAGGGGTTGGTTGAAAAGTCTTTTCTATAGAACCTATTAGTTATTACAAGAATGAACAAGGTTAATTAGTCTTTTTATATCTTTGATGTACAATATAATTACTAAATTAATCCTAAAATAAAATAAACATTTTGCTTCGTTCAAGGGGTTTAGACTTTTTATTTTTTTCCAGTGCAATGACTTAAATGCCCCTCAAAATTAAACATCACCTTCTAGGGAGGCGTTCCATGCACCTCGCCACCCTCATTATAGTGGCGAGGTGCATGCCAACCCTCACCAACAGTTGGGCTCCAACCACATGTTTTTTCTTTTCTCTTTTCCTCCTTTCCTTCATAGAAAAACATGTTAGCCATTGCAAAAAAACAAAGAAGTTTAGTTTTTTATTTATTGAATCAAATTAGGTCCTCATTCTTTTAATTGCAATGCATTTAATTTTGAAACCTTTAATTAATTATTTTTTTTCTACAATTTCATCCCTTAACATTTTATTTTTATATCAAATTTGGTCCTTATTTTTTTTTAATTGAAATTTTTTTTTCAATTTCATCCATTGATATTTGATTTTTATATCAAATTTAGTCTTTATTTTTTTTTATTATCCTTATTTTTTCTTAACTAATTTTTTTTTTCAATTTCATCCCTTATGATTTTGTTTTTTTTTTTTGTGTCAAGTTTGATCTTCTTTTTAAATCTATTTTTTAATTTTATTTTATATGACTTTTTTTATTGAATTTGTTTTTTCAATTTTATCCCTAACTATTTTGATTGGTTGGGAATTTAACATTATTATTTTTTCAGGTTTGCTTTTTATGTTGTACTTTGATCTCATGATTAATGTCATAAGTTTTGGAGATTACACCGGGTCGGCTTCAATCATTCTTAAAAGAAAGAGTTACTAATCTAAAAGTTAGTTTATATATATAAAAAAAAACCTTTAATCAAGATAATTTCTAATATTCATATCAAATCAATTAAAGAAATAAAAAATAAAATCATTTATAGAAACTAAACAAGAAAATCTTGTATACATACATGAATTAAAGAATTTATAATGCGTTTTGATCATAAGACCTTCAATGAGTGTTTGTTTTTGTGGTTGGATATGTTTTTCAAAGTTTTTTTTGCCTTAAAAAACATTAAATTGATGATTTTTTATATGGTTTTTGATTGTTTAAATGTGTTTATATAAAAAATTAAAAACAAAATATGAAAAAAAATATCAATGTAATTTATTTTCAATTGAAAAACATTTTTGAAAAAAACTCTATACTACATTATCAAATACACACTCATACGATAGCAACTAATGATGCCATATATTAAGAAATTTCTTGATTTAACATAAAAGGTTGCTAAATAAACCCCCCCCCCCATTTTATCAACATTAAAATTTTAAGGTAATTCAATCCCAAATCAAAACACAAAAAAGTAATAGAAACACTCCTTGATCACATGTTGTTCCATGAAGGCAATAATTAATTTTCAAGAAAACATACAAACATAGTTTATGGAAAACAAATAAGCATTCAATTTCAATGACTTTAAACTCGATGGAGATAAATTGATTGTAAAATTAGTAATGGAAAATATGCCTAGCATGCTGAAAAATACTCTTACTATAGCTTTAGTTTTATTTAAATACAATCAAACGGTTGGATTTAATAGAAAATAAATATTATTCAAAGACAAAAACTGAAAAATACTCTTTTTTTAAATAAAAGAAGAAGAAAGAAACTGTAGCATATGGCTAGGCACCTTTGCTAGTTTATGACACAGCAATAATCTTTAAGCCCGTTTGAAAGTTGGGATACGGATAGACCCAGATTCATTAGTTCCCAGCCCAGTCTCAAACCACATTATCCTAACTCCTAACTTCTTATCACTGTTTAAGCCGAAGGCCATTCATAGTTAAGGGCCTCAAGGTTTGGATGTTCTTCGCGTGATGATTGCCAAATTTCTTTCTTTCCTTCTCTTTTGGAGGATGATTGTCGGGAGATCTAACAAATCTTGAGCTATATATATATATATATACCTTCCCCATTGCAATTTAAAGTACAATTGAAAAAAATAATACAAAAGGTGAAATAAATGAGTTTCGGACCTGTTTTACAAAATGAAATATATAATCACTAAACCATGCTCGTGTTGGCATTTTTGATGATATATCTGTGAAAGATAAAAAAAAATAAACAAAAAATAAATAAAGTAATCAACTAGGTTTTCTATTATGCCATTTTTATTAATTAAGGGTGTTATAAGCAATAGTGGGTATATTAACAATTACATAATAATTACTTGGAAAATAAAAAAAAAATAAAACTGTATAGCAACTTACGCTCCATCTTGTTAGATAATTAAAACCTACATAAATAAACAAAGGGAGAAGAAGATTATGGAGATGATTTCATTTAGAGCGAAAAATTTTATTTGCTTTTATTAATTTGAGGTGTGTGTTTTTTTATCTATACATTTTAATTGATTTTTTGCAGGTATATTAGCATTATTGAGAAAGGTATAGGAATTAAAGTTTTTATAATATTTGATATTTAACTACTTTTAAGGAGTAAGTGTTATACTAATAGAGTTTATTAGATTATGTGACTAATTTTTCTATCTTTAGAAATAGCTTAAGATTTTTTTTTGAAAAGATCATTGATGAGGGTCAAGTGATGAAGCAAATGATTTAGGAATTCAAGGATACTTTTCATCTTCCAACTTTACGTGGTTTCTGTGCTCCATAATAAACTATACTATAGGCAGAATAAATATACAAAAAATGCATATTAATAAGGAAAGAAGATTTTCGTGAAAGGTCCACTGCCTTTTGGTACTATAACCCTAGCTTAGCTGTGCTACAATATCGAAGTTAATAAGATGTTTCCGAGCCATTGTGGGTGGTGGCGTGAAATCTCTTACCTCCTTGCTCCTCCACATGTAAATGGCAAGTGATTTGACTTTGGACACAGGATGGGTGCGCATACACGAGTGTTTGCTGAGCTATTGGCATCTAGCCGGAAGGGGAGACGAGAAGAGCACAAAGGCTCCGGGTTCAAAATTTAAGTGTTTTTCTTTTTTAATATTTTCAAAATTTACAATAATGTTTTTTTTACTCTTTCCTAAATTACCATATGATCCTTAATTCATCAATGTACAAATTTTAAGAGACAAATTATTTATATAATATTGGCTATTATTTTACATATTATTTATCATGACTTCAAATCAAGAATTGGTTAATTTTAATTAGTATTGCTTTAGCAAGTACTGCTTTAATAGTAGGGATTGTACCATTATCTTTTTTGAGCATAGCAAAAAACTTGAAAATTTTAATGGATTGAATTTTGAGAGGTGACAATACCAAATGTTGTTTTATTTGACCACATTAAACTTCAAAAATTTCTAGTTAAAAAAAACATTAAATTTGTCAAATAATAAATCCAATTCTAATATTGTGGTAGCTCTGGACATATAGAATCATAATGATTTCATGTGCAAGAACTATATCTTAAATAGATTGAAAAATACACAATATAATGTGTATATTTCAATCAATAATGCAAAGGCACTCTGGAAAGTTTTGAACAAAAAGTTCAAAGCTAAAGTTGTTGGTAATAAAAAGAATAGAAACTTGACCTAGGAGTTCATAGATGCTCACATCTAGTGTCGTGGGGCGAAGTCGAGTTGGCGTTGCTTTAAATGCCTCCTGAAAGGTGTGTTGTCGGGAAAGAAAAATTTTTGGATTTAATCATAAAATTATGACTAATTTTTAGGAATCACCACCAAATATTATAGTTTCTAGGAAACTTAATGGTCATGCGAGAGTTTGAGAAAAGGACTAGTTGCACAAGGGAAAGACGCATCACCCCTAGTATACCTTACCTAAGATAAGCTGCATTGTTGTTTAATTGTTTTTCTAGAACAAGTTTCTATCCATTGGTCTTCTTCTAATGTCTAAAACAGATCTCCTTTCATGATAGAGTCTCTACCTTATTGGGTTCAACCCGAACCACTCTAAAGTTTAAATTTTAGCATCATATTTATTTTGCATTTGTATTTTTAATACATAAGTGTATACTCTATTATGTAGCTTTACACCACCAAATATTAAACTCTATATCAAAACCCTAAGATAAAATGAACAAAATGATTGGTAAAGGGTTTTTAATATTTTGACTAAATCATAAAGGATAATCATAAATTGGTTACGATTTTTTTTTGCTTTTATTTTTTTTAACATGAGAAAGATACATTTTTTTTTTGTTTTTTTAATGAAAATATGCTTGGAAAAATTTTTAGGATCTAATCGTATGCATGAAAACAAAATATATTTTTTTGTTATTTGAAACGGAAATTTAATTTTTAATTTTAGAGATTTTTTTTATTATTGTTTTTAAGAAATGTTTTGGAGAAAACAAGGTATTTTAATATTGGATCTATATCTTATAGTGTAAAAATACAACTCAATATTATGCAAAATTGGTAGAAAAACCAGCGAGAAAATCAGAAATATTTTTAAATGACCCTTTGAATTTATTTTTTATATATAATATTATATTATATATTATTATATTATTATTATAATTATATTATTATTAAATATATTGGGCTAGGTCGGCCAAACCATCTTGGTCAAACCCAGTCGAGTTTGGTTGGGCTGATTGGCAGCCCAACATATCTATCCCTTTTTTTTTGGGTGGTTAGGTTGGACCCGACCTAGCCATTTGGGCTAGGTTGACAGGGGTCTAGCCCAGGTCATGAGTTAATTATTTTGGTTGCTGCATGTAGTGGGCACAAAAGGAAAAGGGGGAAGGAGAAAAGGAAAGAGAAAGAGAGGAAAGTAACGTAATGTGTTAGTTGTCACTGTGATAAGGAGGTCCGACTGGTGGCTCAAAAGGCATTGGTGGAAGAGATGGTGGCCGACGTCAACTATGAAAAGAAGAAGAAGAAGAAGAAGGTTGTAGAGGAGGGGGGGAGAGAGAGAGAGATGAACTCACGACAGCTATTCTATCGCTAGCGAGGAGCTATGTTGGTGGAGAAGGTTAAGTCGCTCTTGTTCATGGCGGTGCTGAGGTGGAAATGGCTGAAGAGAGCACAAAGATAGAGCGGAAAAGAGAGAAGATTGAGGTGGAAACAAAACTAAAGGAGGGGAGGCTAATTTTTTGCTAACTTTGGACCTGATTTTCTCCTCCCTCAAGCCATAAAGTCCACCCTTATATATAGGGGGTGGAAGAAGGATGTTTTGTCTTTACTATTGTCAAATCTTAGCCCTTATATCGACTTGAAATGATCCCAACCATTAGCTCAAAATAGCTATCATAAGCTGTTATATTTGTTACAGGAAAAGAGCTGGTCGGGTTAACCACTTTGAGGTGATACCACAACCATTGTGGCCTCAATTAGCTAGAATAGATCACACTAGTGTGTAGTCAGTTATCATGCCATCATTTTTGTGTAAGTTTTGTCTCATTTAGTGGAGAGATGAAGTATAAAATGCCTCGGAAAAGAGACCACTCGAGTAACTTCTCTGGAGAAGAAGATGAATAGTCAACCTCAAAACGATGTCATTTTGGTAAAGTTCATTTTAGTTCTTCAATTTCTGATTTCTCTCAATTGCACCCTTAATTGACTTAAAACTTTCAATTTTATTCAATTTTGCACCTGACAAATTTCAATTTCAGCCTCAAATTTCAGCTCCCTTTTCAATTTGATCTTTGGTTTCAAATTTTTTTAATTTAACCTCTAATTGGATTAAACTTTCAAATATCTTCAGTTTCACCCCTAATTTTTGCCACTTGGATTCCCAAAGTTCAGTCTTTTCTAAAATGGCCATTGGTTGCAAATTTCTTCAATGTAGCTCTAAATTGATCCAAAAACTATTCTTGCAATTTTACCCCTGATTTCAATCAATTGACTTGATAAAAATTAAATTTGATCTTTTAAAATTCCAATATGCTTAATTAAGCCTAAATGGGGCTCCCAAACTTAAGTTTTCACTAATTAAGCCCCTAATAAAATTAATTTGATCCATTTAAAGTATAATTAAGTCTTTACACCTAATTGAATCCTTTAATTGAATCCAAATTAATTCTTAAACATAATTAAAATTTAATTTGGCCCATGATTAAATCAAATTGACCTATTAAAAATGTAATTATGTCTTTAGGCTTTATTTTTATACGGATTCGTCCAATAATCATGTAACTTAACCTTAAAATTACATTGTCTTTCCAGTTTTGAGTAAAATGGGGCACAATTTGGCTTCCAATTTTTCTAAAATTACAACTTGATTTTTTTATACATGTGAAATCCTCCCAGATTGCTTTTATTAAAATGTCAGCCCTCTTGCTATCATTATTTTATTTATTTTTATTTTATTTTTTAAAGAAAAAAAAAAAGTAAATTTGGAGAATAACTTAGAAATGGGTTATGACATCTAGGATGGGGGTGGTATTATTTACGGGAAAAGGTTATCTTCATATAAATTACCCTTTTAGAATTGAGTTTAGTCACAACCAGCTTAGAGCCAACTTTAGTCGGTCATAATTGATAGGCCAGCTAGACAAACACAAATTGTGGCAAGTGGCATTAGAAGTCATGATAGGGGCCAAGGTGATAGAACTCAGAGCAAGGTGTATCACATGACAAATGATGATATCAAAGCTTCTCTAAAAGTAGAAGTAGGTATGCTATAGTTAAATTCCTTGCTTGTATATGCATTGATTCACCTTGGTGCTACGTGCTCTTTCTAGCATGTAAAATAGTAGAAAAACTTGGGAATAATCCTAGTAAAAAAGAAAATGGAGTATTCTATTAGGTAAAACTGTAAACATTGATCATGTAATTTTAGAAGTAAGGTTTATTTTAGAAGGGTTGGAATTAGGGGCTGACTTAACACCCTTAAAACTACATGAATTTGAGGTAATATTGATAGGCTGCCTTGCTAAAACTATGACCTTCCATGGGCCTAATGGTAGGAAAGTGAGATATGTCATACCGAACAACATAATTTCGGTTATAATTGCTAAAAAATTGATGAGAAAGGGTTGTTTGGCATATCTTGCTTATACAACTTATTTGTAGTAAAGGAATTAACATAGGTGTTTCTTAATGAGTTATAAAATAAAATTGATGTTTTTTGTTTTATTATAAAATAACATTATTGAGATCTTTTAAAAATATTTAAAAATTATATTTTTGTTATGATATTGACAGGTGTATTTTTTTATTAATAATTGGTGCTTTTTTATTGTTATTGACTTTTTTTTAATCATATTATTAAACCATTTAAACCAATAATCCAGGTTTTATATTTTTCTTGCTCCGTTGAAAATGTTATCATCGTTTGGAATTTTCATTCTCCGTTAAAAATCCCAACTTGTCGTGATTTTGACAGAAGTGATTAGATTATATTTGGTTGCTCTCGTCGGAGAGACTGCAGTGATATAGAAAGAACTCTCTTCGGTGATTTTGACAAAAGCTTTTTAATATGGCTTGAATTGGGTTTTGGATTTTTAATTAAAATCTTTTACGCTGTTTTGGCTAATAATTAGTGCAATTAAAAAGGAAACAAAATCTAAAAAAAAAAAAAAAACTTATGGACTGTTTAGAAACACAATAATGCTTAAAGTTTTTGAAAAAAAAAAATTGTACCTTCTTGTTCAAATACAATATTTCTTCACCAAGGAAAATAGAAAACTAAATTTAATCTTTCATAAACTTATACTGAAATTGAAAAACATATTTTAAAGATTTTCCACTGTTTTTCTTTACAAAATGAAAGAAAAAAATGAATAATATAATTTTTTTCCTTTCATATACAAGCACAGTTTAGTATTATAAAATATTGAAATTATTTTTTCTACATTCCCATATTTAGTTATTGCCATAATTTTATTTTATTTTATTATAAATCTAATGTAAAGATTTATTTTTTAGTTAACAAAATAAATTTTTCATGATAATTTTTTATTTAAATGAAAAAAATAGAATTTTATATTATATTGTGAAAAATATAAAATATTAAGATAACTCGTATAAATTATAGTTTTATTTCCTTAAGAAAAATAATTGTAATTGTGATGTATTTATTATTTTTTTAATGAAAAATTCACTTTCATTCTGAACAAACGAACATGTGTTTTAATTTTTCATTGCCAAAGAAAAACTAGACAAGAAAAAAATTATATATATATATAAAAAAAAGAAAAATAGTTTTGTTTTGCTAGTGAATATATCCTAAAATTTTATTTAACTTCAGGCTTAATTTGTGTTTGTTTTTTTTTTTTCCTTTTCAAAACATTATTTTTTCAAAAGTTAATTTCAAGATCTTAAATTAATGTTTTGAATTTTAAGTTCTCTTGTAACGTTTTTTTTATATAATAATTTTTTTATCCTTTTAATTTAATTTGTATGAAGTATTCATTTAATCAAATTTATTTCCAGTCGTGACATGAAATTATAATTGAGTGATTTTCTAGAAGGGTATTTTGGTTACGTGATGGTAAAATTTACTGGGAAATATGTCGGCATATGTATTAGAAGATGCATGTGGACTCAATTTTATGGTTAATATTCACGTTGAATTCAATATAGGAATGACAATTATACCTATACTCGTTGGACACCGACCTAACCCTAGTTGAACAGATAAGAAAATTTTTTCCCTTTCAGTTTGGGTAATTTCCAAAGTAAAAAAGTTGAGTTCGAGTAAGGTACTGCTCTACCTAACCTTAAACCCTACCCAAACTTCATCTAAACTAAATTAACCTTAAAGATTGAAAAGATTACAATATATATATATATATATATTCCCTTCTCTTCTTGATCCCTCCTTAACTATACTTCTATTTTAAGGCTCTTTGATTTCTTTTCTTTTTTAAAAGCCATAACTTTATCAGCCTTCTATTTGTTTTTCTATTCTAAAGGAAGGAATTAATAAAGTGATGAAGGAGGTGTTTTAAAGGAAGAAAAGGTATGTTTTAGAGTCAGCTATGAGACTACAAATGTTTTTTTTTTACTAGCAGTAAGTGTTTGGTAACTTTTTTCAAGATTGTTTTTATTTTAATTTTTTGGTTTTGTTGTTTGTAGTATGTGGGGAGATGATATGTGTGTTTTATTATGCAATTGAAGATTTTGATTTCCTTTTAAACAGGAAGTATATTGATTTCTTTGTTTTTGTATTCGTTCAAATTATTAACCTTAATGGACTGTATTTTTTCATGTAAAACAAGATAGGATCTTTAGGGGTATTGAGTTCTCTGTATTGGTTCTAGTGATTTTGCTATATTTTTTAACATATAGGTTTTGGTGATTTTGGTTTATTTTCAAAATGGAGCTATATTAAGTTCTTTGTTGCTTGTTGTATTGGTTCTGGTATTGATCTTGATGAATTTTATTTTCTTTAAATGCTTTAAATGTATGAGGTGCACTTGTGCAGCATCATGACGATTGTACTCCTTATTTGTGATCTTTAGTTAGAGGTGGAAAGAACAAGAAATTCTTATCATTTATCAATTAAAAATGTTTGGATTCACCACTTAGAGCGTGTTTGGCAGTGTGGTAGCGGTTGCTTTTAAAATAACTTTTCGTGCCAAAATACATGTCAATGATGTTTTTTCATTTTTTTAAAAATCATTTTTGACATCAGCACATCAAAAAGATCCAAAAAGTACAAACCGCACTCAATTTTAGCAAAAAAAAAAAAAATTCATAATTTTGCAAAACGCAGGTAGAAACGCAGCCCCAAACACTACCTTAATGTTTTAGTTACTAGCATAGTTTTAGAAACCTGACCCAGCCTAGCTGGTCGACCCAGGACTCGGTCAATCCAAGGCTGGAACCTAGCTGGGTTTAAGAAAAAATAAGAAAAAGAAAAACTTGAGGTGACCCGGCAAGATCCGGTCAAAAACTCAGTTACAACCCGTTAACTTTTGTTTTTTTTTTTTTTTTTTTTACTAAAACGACTTTGTTTTGATTTAAAAAAAAAAAAATTGACCCGGTGACCCGGTCAAAACCTAGAACCCGGGCCTGCCACTGGGTCAGGTTTAAAAACTATGGTTACTAGAGCAACCCTAATTGGTTTGTAGAGTCTGGATTGGGAGACTTGTTGTGTATAAAGAGAACAATATCACCACTAGTACACCCTATCAAGATAAACTGCATTATTTATTTGTCTGGTTACTAAAGCACTATTATATTTTTCACACCGTTGGTCTGTCTATTGGTCAAAGCAATTCCACCCCAATAGAGTATAGCATGGCTTTGTAAGTCAAACCTAGCCATTCTAAAAGCTTAAACATATTTTTTGAGTTTTTGTTTATTTTGATATTTGGGAATAATCTTTGATATTAAAATAAACATATTGATGTTTTTATGTTTTTGAAATGTAGGTCAAGTTCTCATGGATTTAATAAACTTGTTATTAAATCAAAAAATACATGCAAATATATATAAAAACTATCTTTCTTGAATTTTTGTTATTAACAAAATGTTATATAATGTCATGTATTTTTTCATATATTTTTTTATTTATGAAAATATAATTTTTATTTAAAAGACTTGATCATATGCAATTTAAAAATATTTAAATGTATTTTTTTAAAAAATATTTTTGTCATTTTTGCGAAAAAAAACATGTTTATTTAATATTAGAAAAACACCTCATGTATAGGTTAAATCTCAAATATTAAACAATAAAGATAAAAATATGAGAGACATAAAAAAAATATTGAAAATAAGTCCCTTGAAGGCATAAAATAAAATTAGTTTAAGGGTTTTGTTTGGCAAACATTAAAAAAATAAAAAAGAAAACAACGCTGGAAAACTCAGGGCAAACACGCCCTTAGCAAATACTCAAATGCTTAAGAGTTATTTTTAGGTCATGTTTGACAAACACACCTTACGAACAAAAACATTCTATTTTTTTCTTTTGAAAATTTTTTAACATGCAAAACTCGCCCTTAAAAATCTAACGACTTAACCCAAACATGTGGAGTGGGCTTCCAAGACCAAGTCTAAAACCTTAATACATGACCCATAAATAAAATGAAAAGAAAGATTATCAAAAGGGGTTTTTACTTGAATTTTTCCAAGAATATGAAAAACATTCATGTGAACTTAGAAATTGAATTGATGCTACAAACGAGACTTCATCAAATCATGGATTTAGAAAGATGCAACGTGAAAGAGTAAATCATAATGATTTATCAAAGTGGAAAAAAAAGCTATAAGTTCCAAGAATCAAATCTAATAGTCTTTAACCCTAAACCCAACATTCAAATAAATTAAAGATTGACTGATCTAATGTAAGCCTCATATAGAAAAGATAAGTGCAGAGAATGATTGATTTTATAGTATATACCTTTCAAACACATTGTCGCTTTCTTTTCTAGAGGTTATTGATTCTTTCACCTTTGTTTCCAGCCCCTATAGTCCTTGATTTTGTGTCTTTTTCAAGCACGATTGCTTTGCATTTTTCTCTTAATAACTCAAGAACTTCTTTTAATTTCTTTTTTTTTTCCGTTCCTCTCTATTTTCTCTAAATGATTTTTTATTTTTTCTTCAACTCCTTTCCATGTTCTACTCAAAAGCACCTGCCCTTTTATAAGCCAATCAAAATAGAAAGTTACAAAACCATGGTGGTTTTGCCAAGAGGTTTATTGGAGATGCTTATTCTTTCTTTTCCAAAACCTTCATTCTAAAAGTGATGGTGTCTGGTCTTTTTTTTTTTTTTTTTTTTTCATGGGTGAATTTGTTCTTTTATAGCATATTGAGTTGTATATTTTGTCACGATTATTTTGAAGATTAGAAAATAAACATTCCATTGATAGACTTTTTAACCTTGTAAAAGGGATCCATATCTACCATTAGGAACAAATTGTACTTGATTTAGAGGTCTAGAAATTCACATCCATTAATTAGAAGGTTAGCCCTCAATCATCTTGAATTTGCTCATGTAGGGGAGGCGGATTAGGGACACGATATTATCAAGTTCATCGTGCCAAATGAGGTACAAATATTTTACGAGGATAATTGATCCTTAAAAAAGAAAGTTTGTCAATCGATTGATACTTATTAGAACCTTCAATGAGGTTGGAGATACCATGTTCATTCGTCTATAAGTGTCAATTTGATTAACCTTTTTTTTTACCAAAGAAGAAGAATAAACAATAACTAAACGACATAGCATTCATTCTCTCCATTAAAGTTTAAGTGACGCATTGTTTGTCTAAACCCTAAAATTAGTGTTTTTTTAAATAGGATTTTGGGAAACTGCAATCTAATCCCTTTTCTTCTAATTTCAGTGTATGAACCCTTAGTTGACCCAAAAACTTCTCAATCTTTTTAATTGAATACCTGAAAACATTGATTGACATCCTTTAATTCATGTGCCTTTTACAAATTAGCTGTCAGTTTCTAGATTATGCAATTTGACCCCTATTTCACATCAAACTTTCAATTTATCTCAAATTGACCATTGGTTTGATCAATTTTAGTCATTTGGTCCTTGGTTTTGAAGTTTCGCAAATAAATCCTTAATTAACCTTTAAACTTTGAATTTCTTTCAATTAACCCTCTAATTACACTAATTTGGCACTTCAAAGTTTTAATTGGGTCTATTTTCTTTCAATTATTGTAAATTAATCCAAATTAGGCCTTCAAACTTAATTTTTCTTCAATTGAGTCTTTAATTGAATCAACAAAACCCATTAAAAGTCTAACTAAATCCTTGAACTTAATTAATTCTTTTAATTTTGGCCAAATTGACTTTTAAACTTAATTTTTGCTTTAATTAAGTCAATTAAACCAATTAGAAATTTAATTAGGTCCTTAAAATTAATTAATTCCTCTAATTTTGGCCAAATCAGATTTCATCCATAATCTTTATTTCAAATTAAATATTTTTTCAGTCCATATTGTCAAATTATCTTAATCTTATAAAATTATTCTTCTAGCATTTTTACCTATTACAACTTAAAAGCCTATATCCTTATATACTGAAAATATTTATGATTTTTTAATTCTAGATCCTTCTATAACACACACACATAGGGGGTCAAAATTTGGGTTATGATAGTTTTTATTCATGTTTCTGTATTTTTTTATTTTCTAGCCATTTTTTGTTTTTTTGTTTTATTTTTAACATTAACACATAAACATTTTATTTCAAATCCATAAATCTATCATCATCCCCATAATTTAAATGTTCACTTTACTCATTTAAAATAATATTTCCTTTACTAACATTATGAATTTTATCCAGGGTTTACACTTTATCCTCTAGACATGTGTTTCTTATGATTTTAGAAAAAGAACATTTTTTTTTCCTTTTTAATATCAACCTTTATGATTAACTCCAACAACTTATTCTTCTGGGTTTTTATTAATTGGTTTAATCTCAACATGTTCAATAACTTCAAGGTGTCCTTCATATTTCACTTATTCTCCATGTTTTGCTTTTTTAGCATGTTTAATGAATTCAAGTTATTCCATTGATTTCACCTTAATCTCATAGAACTATTATTTTTGTTTTTCGACTACTTTTAGAATTCTTGAATCTCTAGTGTATTTTGCCTCAATTTATTTTGATTTTTAATATAATAACTAGTGAGGACTCATTAAGTTTCTAAATGAATTTTTGTATTGATACTTAAACACCAATCATCTTTGGTTTTTTCAATAGTAATTTCTCCAAGAATGATAATAATTACTGCTCTTTTATTTATTTGCGAAGAAACTCTATAACTAGAGAATCTGATTCACCATTAATAATACTGGCCACTAGAGCTAAAACGTTAGGTATGTGTAAGATGGGAATGGAATCTTTTTCCAACTCTTTTATATCATTCTTTGGAACATTAACATTAAGAGAGTTGAGAATAATGAAATGTGTTAAGTTGTGCCTTAGCCAACCTTCCTATTTATATATATGCGGCATAACAATACACTAACTGTTGGGATTACAACATTGAAATAATTCTATATTGATTTTCTATTCTGATATATACATGCTATACATTATATAATATGCCCCCTCAAGCTGAGGGTGGGGGATCAACCCAAAGCTTGAACCGAAAAGCAGTAAAGGATGCATCATGAAACGGTTTAGTGAAGACATCAGCAAGTTGATCCCAAGAGCGAACAAAACGAATTTGAATCTCTTTCTTGGCAACGCGATCATGGATAAAGTGATAATACACTTCAACATGCTTAGTACGAGCATAGAAGATGGGATTTGTTAAGAGATAGGTAGCACCAAGATTATCACACCAAATGGTAGGAGCAGAGACTGAGGGAACCTGCAAATCTATTAACAGGTATTGAAGCCAAATGACTTTAGCGGTACCATTAACAAGGGCTTTATACTCAGCCTCAGTAGAGGAGCGAGCAACCGTGCGTTGCTTGTTGGATTTTCAAGAAATCATCGTCTAACAAAAAAAGACAAGATAGCCACCTGTAGACTTACGATCATCAATACTACCAGCCCAATATGCATCTATAAAGACATGTAGAGCAAAAGAGAAGCCTCGAGTGATATGAAAACCATAAGATGTCGTACCTTTAAGATAACGTAAAATACATTTAACAGCAGCCCAATGAGAATTTGTAGGAGAATGCATAAACTGACAGACTCTGTTAACAGAAAAACATATATCTGGACGAGTTAAAGTAAGATATTGAAGTGCACCAATGATTTGATGAAATCGTGTAGGATCAAAGAATGAGTGATCCAGTAATAAAGTGACTTTCGAATGGGAGACTGAAGTATCAACGGGGTTTGCAGGAAGTCATACCAGCTTGGGTAAGGATGTTAAGAATATATATATGTTGACGCAGCATTAAACCCATATCAGTAAACTGAACTTCAATACCCAGAAAGTAGTCACGAAGCTTGAACTCAGAGCTGAGTAACTTTATAAGGTGATGGAGCATAGCAAAGTTGCTACCCGTAAGCAGAATATCATCAATATACACTAGGAGATAAAAGATAATAGTACCATCAGATAAGATAAACAGGGAGGTAAGCTCGGAAATCGATGGAGAGTAAAAAATCACGTAGACAAGTGTACCATGCTCTCGGTGCCTATTTCAAACCATATAATGATTTGTGCAATCTGCACACATGAGATGGAAGAGAAGATTCAACAAAACCTGGAGGTTATTTCATGTAGACCTCTTCAATAAGAACAATATTTAGTAAGGCATTATGAATATCAAGCTGATGAATCTTCCAATTTCACGAAACCACAATAGAGAAAACCAATCGGATAGTGGCCTACTTAATAATTAGACTAAAGGTTTCAGAATAATCAATACCTTCCTACTGGGTAAAACCTCTAGCAACAAGGTGCGCTTTATAGCGCTCAATACTACCATCAACACGACGTTTGATCTGATATACCCATCTACTATCAACAACATTCATCAAAGGATAAAATGAAACCAAAGACCAAGTGCGATTTGAGCGTAAAGCGGTGATCTCAACACACATAGCATTACGTCAAACTGCATACCGGTCAGCATCAGAGAATGCAAAAGGCTCATAAGAAGAAGAATACAATACCCGTGTGGAGGTAGAAATGGGGGCAGTAAAAGCAACAAGATTAGCTATCTTAGGCTGCCGTGGTCTGAGGGTCATAGGATGTTTGCTGCGTGCTGGTGGAGACGCAGGGGAAGATGATGGCAGCGAGGAAATCTGTGGCAACTAATAAGAAAACAAATCAACCATAAGTTGCAGGCCAACAGAAGAGGATGATGAAGAAGCAGCCTCGAGCATAGGACTGTCAGTAGAGGAGAGGCTATAAGCAGAGACCAAATCTACAAAAATGCTAGCAAGGGAGGGCAAAGCAGAGGAGGAAATAGAAAGTGCCTCAAGACCATGAGGAGATGAAACCAATTGACGATCTGAACCTGCATCATAAGGGTTAGATAAACAAGCATGGGATGATGGCCAAGGGATGGGTAGAGGTTGTGGTTAGGTGACTGTTTGGAGTGGCAGAGCTGAGTGCTGTGGGTTAGTTGGGTGGCTAGTGAAAGTGGGTAGCAGTGGGTGGTTTATCAAATTTGGAAGGGTGACAGTAGCGGGTGGGGTGGGGGTTGTGGTAGAGATCTTTGCAATCTGTTCAGAATTATCAAATGGGAACACATGTTCATGGAAGCGGGCATGACGAGAAATATAAATACGATGAGATGCAATGTCAAAACACCGATAACCAAGATGCGAGGAACTATATCAAACACATATGGAGAGGAACGAAAATTCAATTTATGATTATTATATGGATGCAGAAAAGGAAAACAAAGACACCCAAAAGTACAGAAAAAATGATTATCAGGAGACCGTTGAAATAAACAATCAAACAGAGAGTAATGGACAATAATAGGATTAGGCATCGATTTATAAGATAAATAGAGGTTTCAAAAGCATAATTCCAGAATCAAAAAGGTTCTTTACATTGCCCTAAAAGAGTAAGACCGGTTTCCATAATATGTCTATGATAATGCTCTACTGTTCCATTTTGTTCATGAGTGTGGAGACAAATCAGAAGATGATGAATACCAACAGTTTGAAAAAATAAGGATAATTTTCAGTATTCACAGCCCCAATTAGTTTGAATAGATTTTATTTTTAAAGAAAATTGGCGTTAAACAAGAGTCTAAAATTGATAAAAAACAGAGTAAACATCAAACTTAGCAACAAGAGGATAATACCATATATATTTAGTATAAGCATCAACAAAGATAACAAAATAACGATAGCCATCTGAAGAAAAGAGAGGAGCAGGGCCCTATACATCACTAAAAATTAATTCTAAGTTGAGTAGAAGTTTTGTGATCCGTAGGTCCTAAAGACAATGTGATAGTTTTCCTAAAGGACAACTTTGACATTGAAAATTAAGACGTTTGTTGTTACAAATGATCTTATTTTTCGAGATTAAAAATTGAAAAATACGTGAAGTACGATGACCTAGTCGACGATGCCATAAATCGGCAGAGGCAAGGGTGCAAGTAGACCAATAGGCTTGAGGAATTAACATGATGGAAGACTTGGTCAGGGCATAGAGACCATCTTTACTCTGACCTGAGAGAAGGACTTCATGGGTGTTGAGATCCTTGACATAAAACACACGAGGGTGAAATTTAAAATAAACATTATTATCAAGACAAAATTTCTAAATCGAGAGCAGAGGTTTCGTGATTGCAAGAACATGAAGAATATTAGATAAGGTGAAGGAACGATGTGGTGTATATATATTTTTGTATGACCGAGATGAGATATAGGAAGGCCTTTACCATCACCACATGCAAATTATCATTACTAAGATATGGTTCTGAATCAGTCAAGGTGGCAAGATCAGGTATGACATGTTGATTTGCACCGGTATCTGGAAACCAATCAACAGAAACGGTTAAGAAGAGATTGCGCTGCACCAGATTAGCAGTAGGTTGTTGGCCATAACCTCGGTATTGGAATTAAGGATAGTGGGGAGCTGTATGGCCAAAATTCTGACATAGTTGGCAGCGTGGATTCTGCCTCCTAGTGCGCTGCCAAGAGCCCTACCGACTGTCACCAAATAAGGGGTTTTGGAAGCTGCAGTGATCAGGTCTAGAGCCAGCAAATCGGTTACCTTTGCTGCTGGACTGGTTGGGACGCCAGCCACCGTTGAAGCGGCCCCTGCTGTGGCCAAAATTGCCAAAGGTCTGACACTACGCAACAAGGAATGCTAGGTGTGGGCAGCAAAGGAGCATGTATGGCAACTGAAGATTTGTGAAGAAATTCATGCGTGAGGAGATGACTGTGAAGATCTGCATATGATAACGGTTCGAACTTGGTAATAAGACTTGTAACTAAGTCTTTAAACTCTCCCTGAAGACCATGAAACACATATAAATTAAAATCTTAAAGAAAAACTGGCTGACCTGCAGCGGCCAATTCATCAAATAAGGCCTAGCTTTTTGCATAAATTGAGTTACTGATTCATCACCCTGTCGAAGATCCTGGAGAGAGTTGTGAAGTTGCATAATACGACAGTTGGAGGTGGAAGCGAGAGCTTGCTCAAGAGTGCCCTAAGCTGAACAAGAACTTTGACAACCATCAACAAGATGCAAAACTTCCATAGATTGGGAGGAAAGAAGAGCACTCAGAATGAGTTGGTTCTGTTGTTTCTAGCGAAGAAATAGCAGATTTACCTAAAGAGAGATACCATCTCCAGCAAGAACATGTAAAGGTGGACATCTGTTGGAGCCATCAACAAAACCAAAAACTCCTTGGCCTAGGAGATAAGGCAGCATCTGCATACGCCAATATAAATAATTGGTGTTTGTTAATTTAAGGGAGATGACTTGATGAGTGTGAGAAAGGGCGATAATGCTTGCAGCAGCAGAGGCAACATCTGCATCAGACGTTGGTTGCAAGAGGAAATGTTCACCAGCCATGGCAAAGGAGAAACCAGGCGGTGACGCAGCAAAGGAGAGCAGAGGAGGGGTTACAGGAGAAGAAGGTTGCACTGCCAGAGAAGAAGGTTGCACTACTGGTGCTGCAGAATTAGAAGCTGTATGTGGCAGTTGTTCCATTGAAGAAGAAAGGCTGTGAGAAAAGTAGGTTTAATTATTTTAGGGTTTTGCGGCTCTGATACCAAGTTGAGAATAATGGAATGTGTTAGGTTGTGCCTTAGCCAACATTCCTATTTATATATATGCGGTATAACACTGCAGTAATTGTAGTGATTACAACATTGAAATAATCCTATATTAATATTCTATTCTGATAAATACATGCTATACATTCTATAATAAAGAGCATCATCAATTGTCTTAAACTCAACTGCCTTCTTAAGTTTCTTCTCTTTTAATTTTACCTCCTTGCTTTTCAATAAAATTGAAAAGACAAGAAATAATAATAATCTAATTATTTATTTGCTGAATATAAAATATCTTTATAATCTTCTTTTATAAAATCTTAAATTAATCATTTTCTCATAGTTTGCTATGATAGAATTGTAGGCTTGCCAACATGAGCTCTATTTTGTAGAACATCATAGATAATTTTGTGTCTCGCTAATCCTACCTTCTAATAACTAATGTTTTGTTAGTTGAAAGTATTATTTTAACTCTACTAACCATATAATAATTCTTTTCAAAAAATCCTCATCAAAATTGAAAACATGTTTACAAAAATATTGATTGCAAGATAAGTCTTCAATGCATCATCCATCATACTACTCTCTACATCGTTATTGTGTGTCTAGGAGTTTACAGGAATAGATATAGGGACATCTCTCTCCTCTTCACGATTCTTGTTTGCACCTCTTTTTGGTAGTTGATCTAACTAATTAAATCTCTATATTAGAGTTCCAAGATGCCTTTTCAATGCTCTAGCTGGCCTCAATTCCTTCATCATGATGTGGGATGATATTGCAAACATCTTTGTTCATCGAATAAGTATATTTATTCTGATACTATTTGACACAATGTATATCAAAAGATTAAAAACAGAAAAAGAAAAAAATTAAGGTTTCTTAAACTCTACAACTTACCGCCCTAAATTGCAGAGAAAGATACTAGGATTTATCAAACCTTGAAATTATAGCCCTTGAGCTGTAAAGAAAATTCTAAACTTAAAAGTTTTGAATAATCAATATGTATAATTTCTTCTGAAAACAAACTACATATCAATACCTAAATCCTTATAGAAAAAGAATACTTATTGAAAGTTACATGACTAATAAAATCCAAATAACATTAAGATTCTTAAACTACATAAGACAAAATAAAATGACTAAGAAAAAATCTAGAGAAAATAATCTTGAAGAACTACTTGTAGATCTAATTTAGGTATAAAAACAACCTCGGTTAGTTATTGGCAACTAGTCTCTATAGAACCGGGTCTCTACAACGTGTTGGAAAAAATTTTATTCCAGATTAAAAATTATTTTCATTTTTTTGTAAAGTTGGTGTGACGTTTTTGAACTAGGAATTTTGAAAGGCCTCCGGGATCTTTCATGATCAAATTAGAGAATTATTCTAAGCTAATACTTGAGAACATTTTGTAAACGACGTAGTAATTATAATGCCTGGAATTTAATATTGCATTATAGAAAATATTGCGTCGTAGAAAAGGAAAGAAAGAGTGGGAAGAAGAGATTGTATTTGGTTGAGCTGTAATACAGTCATTGGAGGGGAGAAAAAGGGGATCCATAAACTTTAATAATTTCGAAACCAGTCTACTTCAATTACCTTCAAGATTTTTTTATATATTTTTTTAAGAGATTATTTGGAAACATGGTTGAAATAATGTTTTTTTAAAATTTTAAAAAAAAAATTATTAATTTTTTTTAATATTTTTAAATCATTTTAATGTGTTGATTTAAAAAATAATTTTTAAAAAATAAAAAATATCATTTGATATATTTTTAAATAAAAAATATTTTAAACAATGATCACCGCCACAATCTCAAACAAACTCGCCATTAGCAACTGCGGTACAGTGAAATCCATATCAGAAAAGATAGTTCCAACCTTTTCGATGGCATGACCAAAAATAACTCCAGCATTGGTCATTGAATGAGTTAGGTTTTGAATGAGTTAGCTCTTACTCAATTGTCAAACTGTAGCCTTTTAAGGGCTGGAAATTTGTAAATGAAAGCATGTAAATTGGGCAAAGCAATGAACCATTACACTATAATTAGAAAGTCCTTTTTTTGTTTAAGAGCTACGAAAACGTCAAACATAATCCATGCTGGGAAAGGAAATCCCACTTGGTTAACAATATATTTTGATGGATTTTTGGTAGCCCTAGGAATCTAACATTTAGAGCACACTATTTACTGCATGTACACATGCCAAACTCACATCCCACATGTGATGATGACACAAAATTAATTAATTCCACTCTTTTCTTCCTCTAGAGTCCTAATCATCTAACCCTGGCTAGGAAGCTGTAGGCCTGAACAAGTGAAGTTTTATACGAGAAATTCTGTGTAATTCCTTTGATATTATCCATAAATCATAATGCCGACTCGAACAAATAGTTGTGGCTCGTTGGACAATGGAAAATGGGGGAAAAAAAATCTCTAGTGGAAGTTTGTCACTTTGAAATGAAAAATTGTACGATACTTGAGCAGATTGGTTTGATGTGCCATATCTGTACAGAACCACTTAGAGATATGCTCTTACACAGTATAAATCAATGGTTTGATATGCCCATTATATGTCCAAATGCACTTGCTAGTAATTTATATCAGAGGTGGCATATGAAAATGTTGTGTGGTGGTGGTGATAACTATCAATTTGTTAATGGAAAAGAAAGAAAGGAAAAAAAAAAAAGAAAAAAAAAAGGATATGCTAGCTGAAACCATCAATATGGGCCATGATGGATATATACTTGTACACATAATTTTATGCGACCCATGCTAAATAATAGTGATTTGTCTACAGAAAAAATAGCAGTCTCTGAAGTCTAAGATCACTCTATAAATACAAGCCCGGCTCTCGTTATGATCCAAAACAACCATTTGGCTCTCCCTACGACTAAGCTTCGTATATAATAATATAAAAACAAATTCATGGCTGATTTCACAGCAGATTTGCAGAGCTTTAGGCTACCATTTCCTTTCTTAGATATTGATCCAAGCATGGTGGCATTAAACCAATTCACAGAAGTAAGTCAAGGCATCCTCGATAATCCAAGCGTGAATAATATTCATAGCTTCATGCCTTTCACTAGTGACAACTTCTTTAGCCATCAAGCACCAGAATTCCCTGGAAACTTAGCGGAAGGTTTTGCTGGTATTTTCCATCAAAACGACCAGAATGTTGTACCAGTTTCTCAGCCCTTTACCACACCTGGAAATGAAAGCGAATTCCAAGAAAGCAAGAAGAGAAAAGCAATGGATGTGTCTGAAAGCAGCTCTATGAACTCATCTCCTCGAGTTTCTGAGAGTGGGAGCAAGAGGAGAAATGTAAATGTATTAAATCAACTGTCAAATTCTACCTTTCTTGCTACTGTTTGTTTGTTTTGAGGTTTGATTGTTGTTCATTTGTTGGGTAATAGAACCTGATGAGCTGATTCTGTGCTTTCTGATTACAGAGCTCGAGAAGGGGAAAGGGAGTGAAAAGCAATGAGGATGGGAAACCAAAAGACGTTGTTCATGTTAGAGCTAGGAGAGGTCAAGCCACTGATAGCCACAGTTTAGCAGAAAGGGTAACTTTTCGAAAGCCCAAGATGGAATTCAAATAGGATATTATACATAAGTCTGTATTGATCATCAATTCATTTATATTGATCACCCAATACATATTTATTTCTCTTACAGTATGTCTTAAACGACATAGAGATTGAT
This sequence comes from Populus alba, assembly GCF_005239225.2. Taxonomy (NCBI): domain Eukaryota; kingdom Viridiplantae; phylum Streptophyta; class Magnoliopsida; order Malpighiales; family Salicaceae; genus Populus; species Populus alba. The sequence goes on from NC_133295.1 coordinate 5,619,019, forward strand.
AGATTTGTTTGATGTACAACAGGTTAGAAGAGGAAAAATCAATGAAAGATTAAGATGCTTGCAAGATATAGTGCCTGGCTGCTACAAGGTTTGAAGAAAAACAATGGCCAACGTCAATCTATTGTTAAAACAATTTTCTCTTGTTGAAAAGTAATTTTTCTTGCTAATTGTAACAATTTTGTTGGTTATTTATAGACGATGGGCATGGCAGTAATGTTGGATGAGATAATTAATTATGTCCAGTCCTTGCAAAATCAAGTTGAGGTGAGTTGATGCTTCCCAAGTTCTGCAAAACATATGATAACAGCAAAAGGTGCCTTTATTGTCCTGACATCATCTTTTTTTTTCTTTTCCTCTTGGTTTTTGAACTCAGTTTCTATCCATGAAGCTCACTGCAGCAAGCACATTCTATGACTTCAACGCAGAAACAGATGCTATTGAAACAATGCAGGTGCATAGAAAAAATTTAAAAATTTATGGCCTTCTTAGGCTTATAAAATGCGTATTATGTTTTCCTTTTTCATAATTCATGTTGAATGTTGTATATTCTTCAGAGGGCAAAAGCACAGGAGGCAAAAGAGTTGCAAAGAGCTATGAGAGAAGGATCCGGAGGGCTTGCTCACATCCACTCAACATGGTCCCTCTGACTTTAATTTTTGGATGTTACTCCTTGTTTCCAAACAACACATGAAGATTCTCTATATTTTTCAAGTACTACTGCTGCTGCTATTATTATTATTATTTTTAACTTCCAATATCTCAAGATTAGATCCCACTTCATGATATATAGCGAGCACAAGTGGCATAATTGTTCAGTACGTCAAACTTGGTCTGGGAATACAAATTAATTCACAAGAGCCTTCTTGACTCATTTCTTCTCTATGTATATCCTTGGATTTTCTTTTTTATTTTGCAAATGCCTACTGAATGTGAAAGTTTTCACCGCAGGTTAACAAATTATCTGATAATACTTTACAAAAACTAATTAGTAACCAAATAAATAAAGAATACATAAAACTTAAATGTACAAGATATTTGGTTATGAAGTGAAAACCTTTTAAAGAACTCTTCAAAAAATAAAAAACCCTTTAGGACAACCAAATTCAAAATAGACAATTTTTTCACTAGTTTAAATAATTATTAAAGGAGTACATCTGAAGACAACCATTTATATCTATACTACCTTACTTGATGAGACAATGAATCATATTATATCTCCTACCACAGTAGTTGCAAGTACAAATGACGATATTCAAATTATTGTCATCCTAATTGGAATCTCTAGTTGCTAACAGTTTATACAGGAACTCTCCCTAAGAGTGTGTAAACTTTCCAACTCTTCAAAGACCAATTCTCCTCGAGAATTTCCTACACACTCCTCATGTGTCAAGAGTATATACTACAAAACTTTCTGTAAACTCCTTAGCTAGCTGGCATAATTGCTTCAATGTAATTAATGCTTTTACATTCTGAAACTCTTCTCTAAAGCACACAATGCTCTCTTTTCTTCAGACTTCCTTATATACGTGTCTTATATGATAAGGATAAGGATAATCTTCAAGTTTCTTAGTCTGTCACGTTGGTAACAGACTATAACATGTTTTACAGAAACATTGATAAATTTATCTTCGAATAACTTTTTCTACTTTATCTGAACTTATCTCTTAAATAATCTAAACTAATCAGATAATTATAAAGAAGATAATGCTAACTAATCTTGATAATCTTCTATCTTAGCCAAATTATCTTTTTACCAACCATAAAAATATCTTCACTAATCTAAGCCAACAAAATGACATTTACATTCTCTTCCTTTCGCCTGATTTGTGACAAAACATAAAAAAAATAGTATAGTAAGCAATAAGTTCAGATCAAACAGAAATTCTTGCAAACACAATAAGTTAGCATGATTCTTAATAGTTCATAACATGTATCATGCTAATAGTTCATAAGATGTTCAAAAAGTTCTTTCATGTAAGACTTTTAAACAGTTATTCACATAAATGTGCAAATGCATGAAATTCATATTTAAAGTATTACATGCAACCATAGCATAGAAGTTCTTATCCTTATCATAAATATTACAAACCATTAAAATCAATTTAAAATCAATTCAGGATTAAAAAACAGTAGGAATAGAATAATAAAATGAGCAGCAAATATCAGCAACGTCATAATCTATGCATCTCCCTTTTGATTTGGCACTAATCAAGGTTCTCATCATCGTCATCTCCCACAATCGTATGATGAATTTGTTCAACATTCAACCTTAATTGTGCAAGCATGTCATTAATATATACCATATCCTGTTGGATATTAGAAAGCAACTTGTCAACTTCTCTAGCTTTTTGATCTCACCTTCCTGTAAGACTATCAAACTTGTCGGTTAAAAACTATAAGTGCTCTATGATAAGTGGAAGTAATGAGTTGGTTGAGGTTGACTCTGGTTGACATGGGGCTCGTCAACAAAAGGGTTTTTTCTTGATAACCATAACTTAAGATTTCACAACAGTTACAACATAAATTTTACCAAATATTTTCATTATAGGTTCAACATCATTTAAAGGAACCATAGCTAAAATAGCTACTCTAGTGATCAGACCCTTAAAAAACAAACTTGAATACTTGTTATAAAGAGCTTTTTGAATCACATATATAAAATGTAAAGCAAGAGCAATAGGTACATTAGTCGTAATGGCATACATGAATCGTCCCTTTGTAGTAGTCGATTTTGTGTGTAAGAATTGGCCATAAGTTGGTCAAGATAATTGTTGCTAACAGTCTATAAGGTGCCACCATTGACTTCATTGGTAACTTTGGTGAATTAGCAATCCATTTAGGTCCATTAAGTCCTATAAACGGATCATTTATTTGGGTTTTGGATGATATCCCAATTCCTTTGAAAGAAAAACCCAAATTACTAACCTTAGGCATGCCATACAAGTCTCTAATGATAGAGAGGGACATGGTATACAAGATCAAAAGATTCAGATTTATCTCTTAATAGTATTGTGCAATAATTTAAGTGGTCATAATGTCAAAATGCCAGCAGTCTTTTTGTGTTTATCTTTACTTTGTTTTTCTTTTTTACATGCTCCACACACCATTTTCTTGACTGTTTGCATATTTGGTAATCCTCGTACAATGTTTTTTAAGAAATTTTTGACAAATCTCTAAAATTGATATGACTAAGACAAATTAAGAAAATATTCTTTAAACATAACCTCTTGGATTGAGCTTCATACTCTTATGCTAAAACATTTAAGCTCTGAGTTGTTGACATTGCTCTACCCAAGTCATTACATGACCAAGATCTCTCTCATTGTTATACATTTCAACTTAACACTATCATGAAACATGGACCACACTCATTCCCATATCCATATAGAGTTAACGATAAATAGCCACTAATTAATATAACCTAATTAATGAATTTAGCTTCATCATCTTATTGACAAAACAAAACCTTAATCCTATAATTGTAGATGGTGTTCAACTCAAGTTTTTATATATACAAGATGAGATTGAAGCATTACATAACCATCTTCCTATCATGAAAGCATGCTTTGATGGAGTCTTAAAAAATAATAATAATAATAATAAGGCCACATATCAAGTGAGGGTACTCCACTCGTTCATTAAAACTAAAAATTTTGCTCAAACGTTTTTTTAGGTTTTTTTTTTTAGTATAGTAGGATAATATGATATATGTTTTTCCGACAATTTTTTTTTTCTTTTCTTTTCTTATAAGAAAGCACAATTATACCAAGACTTGGAATTATTTACTTAAGTAGTCGTGGTAAGGAATGTGGACTTTTTACTCGGATATAGTGAATTCTTTCAAATGTATTTATTTATTTCAGTTTCTTTAGTCGAAAGAGCATGATTCCAACTGGGATTTTTATTGAACCACAAGACATCGATTCACAGGAGCACACACTGTCCTCCTCTGTTGACCAGGTGCCTACCACCTACCACCAAGCATCCTTTCTACACTGCAGAGACGAGTTCTAGCTGTCAAATAATGTTTGATTCATGTACGCTGTTTTCAATAGACCAGGATAACAAGCATTCTTATTTCTTGAGGTATATTTCTTGTATTCTGTATAGTTTTTTCCTTTTAATACAATAATATGAGATGCTAAGTTCCAGTAGACATGCCTTCGACACGAGTACTTAGGGGTTATAGTTTTTGCTAACTATGTCTATAGGCCATGCTTTCTCTCCAATGATGCAATGGAGAATTCTGCACTCTGTCATAGCACAACATGTGCTTCTTCTTTTTCTCTTGTTGACCAAAGAAAAAAAACGTAGTATGTGATGGAACCGCGGGTCTAAGTGAATTCAATAAAGTATTCTTTTGTTATATATATTTATTAAAAAGAAAAGGATTATTGACCTCTAGCAGGATCTGGATCATGCAGAAAAATTAGGAATGTAGCCTGAACCAAGTGAATAGAGAAAACTTTTTCTCTTCATTGGAACACAGCCTCATGTACAACAGTTCTAACTGTACAATAAGGTGCTAGTAAAGACAAATTTCTATAAAATTGTAGCCCATGTTGTGTCGGGTAAGTAACACATCAATTATTGGCATCCACTTGTAGGAAAATTCTATCTGTCTGTAAAACCATAGGTTTGCTGTTCAATTTTGATACAAATTAATTAGAGTTCCAAGTCACAAGAGACCAAAGATCCTTGGTGCAAATACGCGTAAAACCAATTGGGGACAAATTTTGGTATTGGCATGTCATGATTTGTTGAATCTATATGATGAATCAAAGGGGGGAAAAAAAATGGATCCCACAAAATTAAATGCTTACTTAAAATCTCATTGATGTTGCCGATTCATTAAGTGAATGATTGGAGAGGAGAAGCTATTTTTTTGTTTTGTTTTTTTTGTTCTTAAGAGTTCACATATTGAGAGAGAGGAGAAGGCAGATAGATGCATTGCACTCAGCAAAAATAAGAGACAACGGAAGACAGCTTAAATGGGACATGGTATGCCCAAAAGAGGATAGGCAATGTGGGTTCTTCACCATCTCGAATATGATAAGAGCTCTCATGCAATATGAACCCTTAAAGTCACTTTTGCTATATCCTCTCCACTCAAATACCTTTTATTTTTAATTTTGAAATATGTAGCGCAATTGCTCAGATTCTGAATTTATTTTCTAGAAATTATCAGTTCGAGTATCACAAATTTCAAAGTTACTAAAAACATACATAGTTGTTAACTTCAGAATCTTGAGGAATTAGTTGAGACAAACGTAAACTTGTTTGGATATCCATGAATATATATATCCTTCTTTGATCTCCTTTTGACCAAGCTTTTTACTTGTCTGTTGGAGCATGCATGAACAAGGGGTGGGTAGGGAACTAAAATGGGTCCCTTGATAACCAAATGGATAGTGGCATGTACTCGCAATCTAGGTCGAGGGTCACATATTAGGTGAAGATGGAGAGAGAAGCAGCAGCTAATATGGTCAAGTTCAGGGATCCAAACACAGTGGGCTCATCCTCGAGGCTTTCGAAGTGGAAGAGGTTGTTAGCAAGTCAGGGATCAATTAATTTTGTAAAATCACTGAGTCACCAGTCACTGCTTTTGCAAGATCATGAAGACATTCATGCATTTTACAAATCCTGAAGCTTATGCACTAAGCACACTCAATGTTTATACTATAGAAGCAAGCTTGCTCATGTCATCAGGATAGTAGCTACCACCTCTGCTGCTGCTGCTTCTGCTTCCTTGGAATAGAAAATCTAACAAAGAGGGAGGTTTTTATTAAGTGATTTTCTGGTCCTTGTATTTCATATTAAATAAGATTTATTTCTAGAATGAGTTTTTTTTTAATTAAGTTCTTACATGTTAAATTATAAACTTGATCAAAATTAGCCGGATATTTTAATAGTTTTGATTGCTGATTCGGTATACTAAGTGGGTATATCCATTTAAAAAATAAAATTTTTTTTCCTATAATATGATATATCTATTATTGTAGTTTTCTTTCTTTTTTATTTTTAATTTATTGATTGTCTTTATTTTAACCTAATTAAATGCATACAAAAATAAAAGACTGAATTGGTCACTTGACTGCTAAACCGAGGATATATGATATTATAGCAAATAAAACATTTATTAAAATACTACATAAAGCAAAAACTAGTTCAATAACCTAATGACAAAAATATAACATATATTATTGATATTACTACTAAAGATTTAGAGAAATATTTTAAATATAAAATAAAGAATATATATATGAACGCACTATCTTGAAAAATCGGATGGAGCATCACTCAGATTTTACACTCCTACTGTTTTTTTGTTTTGAAATTAACTCCAAACCATTTTGAAAATGTGAAACTAAATAATGCTATGATCACTGATTAATATTTAACTCTAAAAACTTCACTTTTTTATAAAAAAGAAAAAGAAAAGGAAAACAAAAGATGCTAAGAACAAAGATAGTAAAGGGAATGACGAAAAGAGAGTTCTCAAATTAATTTTTGATTTCTTATTTTGCTTTTTTGAAAATCCAGACTATAGCAAAGATTAAGTGGGTTGTAAAGCATCGAGACAAATGGCCCATGGGCATCACGCTTGGGGTTTTATGGGCTGCGACCTTGCCATCTTTCTGTATGACATGGTTTTAGGGTTTATTTATTTTGAGGTAACAGAAGTGTTCTTAGTTTAAAAAAATAAATTTAAAAAATATATATTTTTAGTTGGAGTTAATTGGATTTTTATATGTATTTAGTAAAAATTATAGTTGAAGTTTATATATAGTAAAAAACATGTGTAAAGTGTTTAGATAAAAAAAATTTACTATATTATAAATAGTAAAAAGGAGATCAGCAAAGATTTTTTTGATAACTTCAAGCAAATATATCAGGAATATTTACGAAACTCAATTTAAAACACATTTAAAAATTAATGTACAATAACTGCATTTGAAATTTAATTTTTTAATGTATCCCGGAACATAAAATTCAGTTCTTTTAAAACTAATATATTGTTCAGTGTAATTCACCCTAACGCCAAAGCTAAGCTACTGGAAGCAAACACTGTCTTAAGTTTCCTCACAAGTCAAGACTTCCTTTTTCTGGCAAATTACATCTGTGGTCCCTCGAGTCTTAGGTTTTGTTCATTTTAAGTCTTAAATTATAACTTTGGGCATGTCAAACCCCATGCTCATCACACACGATCCCTTCATTCGTTTATATATTCATGCCATATAAAAATGTCTTCAGCTTTTTCTGACAATAAATAAAAAAACATACACACACACACACTTTTAATTTTTGAATGATAAAACTATAAGAAATTAATATAAAAATAAAAAACTTGAAATTGACTCGCAATTCCATAAAAAATACATTGTGCAAAAAAATATTTTTTTGAGATTCCTACTATTTTACTACTGAAGACAAAAGGAAATTGAAAGTAGGCATGGATGAGAGAGCTTTTTTTTTTCTCCCTCTCATTTACACTATTTGCTCTGAGAAACTCTTGCTGGTTGGCATGTGAAACTGATGGATGGTGGAAAGGAGAAGATCTATAATGAGGTAAGAGATAGTGTTGGCTGTGGAAGATGACATAAATGTGAACAAGAGGTAGCATAATAATTAAAGTTTGTATAGGAGGTTGCTTGGCTTTTTGGGTTTTAAGGCTTGTAAAATTTTATTTGGGCCTGGTTATCCTTTTTATTATCTCTTTATGGATATTTAGCCTTTTTATCAAAATAAATAAGAGGAAAAATGAATGAGATTCGTTATCTTTTTCTGTAGACATACATGCCAAACCCCTAAAAAGAGAGAACTAATAGAACATCAAGGCTTGTAGCTCAGTGGTGGTAAGGAGTTTTCTTGCTTCTGCATCCTGAGTTCAAGCCTCAGCATGTACGCCTGTCATCCTCACGGTGCCTTACATGTTCACTGGGTTTACAGGATGTTCAATGAGTCGTGGGATTAGTCGTGGTGCATGCAAGCTAACCCGGACACCCACATGAATCCAAAAAAAAAAAAAACTAATAGAAAGGGTTTTGATTGTGATTTAAAATATTTTTTTTGTTTAAAAATATAAGAAAGAATATGTTTTTATTTTTTAAAAATTATTTTTAATATTATTATATCAAAATAATTTAAAAACATAAAAAAATTTACTTTAAACAAATTTAAATTTAAATTTTAAAAAAACATGGTTAAAACCGTATCTTCAAATTCTAACTAAAATATCCGTAAAACAACTGCAATCCAATCCTATTAGAAGGATTGAACAAGTTAAAAGTATTGGTATAACCATCTACACCAAGATTTGACAATTTGAATATGCAGCATGTTTCAAACAATCAATATTAAAATAAAATCTAACATGAGAGAAAATATCATCTGCAAAGGAGGAAGGATCTGAGCATTTGGACCACTGAAAAAAGAAACACATTTCAAAACAATTTGTTTAAAATCACGATCCTAAACAATTAAGAGATCATTTAAAATTGTCCAAAGCAAGAACACAATTGCTTGCTAAATTACAAAAGAAACCAATCACCCTGTTCACTAACTTGGTTATTTCCCTTGCTATCATCATTTTTAATGAGTTTATACTAATCCATATCTCCATACTCAAAGGTTTAATTATTTCTCACCAAACATGAATTTCTCTTTGTAAAACTTGTTGTCATAACCCAAATTCTTGCCCCTCTCAAGTATTCCAAAAAAAAAAAAAAAGTATTTCAAAACTTATTCTTAAAAAAAGAGACAAAAAAAAGAAGAGAAAAAATTGAAAAAAAAATTGAAAAAAATTGAAGGACTAAAATAAAGCAGGTTAATGTGTGAGTTCAAGGAAATCAAGAGAGGATTAGGTCACTTTTAATTATAATTGTAATTGCAATCCTTTATTTATCCGAAAACCCAACATCAATATTCAAACTCAAATCCATACTCATTATAAAATATCATACTCATTTAAATCGGTTCACCTCTATATTCACAGTTTCACCTCCTTGTACACACACACACACACACACTCTTGAGATTTGATTGGAGATCTATTGTAAAATGAGTAAGATAGAATCATCTCTAGCAATAAACCTCTTTGTGTAGAACTAAGAGGTGCTTATCTTCTTCGCTTTTTTTTTTTTTTGTTGAATTTAATTCTGGGAAAAGTTTGCATTTTTGGCTAAATGGATTCTTGTAGAATGGCTCTTTGAGCTTAATCTGAGGTGGGGTTCGGGAACTCCTGCCGATATTCAGAGAATTTTGGTTTTCAAGGTACACTTTTTGATGTTGTATTGTTGTTCTTCATTTTATTGAGATAAAGATTGTGGTAGTTCCTTCTTAGTACAAGTGTTGTGAGAATTGATAGAATCTCTTGTTAAAGATGAGATTTTGAGTTTAGTTCTTAGTATGTTTTGTTGTCTGGTGATTATTTGAAGAAGGATTTTTGGTTTCGGTTGTTGGTGAATTTGGTATCTGGGTTTTGGAGCTAATAGTCTGTGTTGGGTTTTTGACGAGGTTTTCAGACTAGAATTGCGCAGCTGGTGAATTTCTGTTTTGGAAACTGGATTTGGATAGAGTTGAATAAGTATGACGTAGTTTTGCCGAGGCTTTTTGTCTTCAATAGATATATGTGCTGAATTGGATGAATTGATTTTGATGGCAACTGGATACTGGCTAAGTTTTCACTTTGATCATATAGTGAGGTGAAAATTGGAGATGGCAACACCTACTGTAAGCAAAACGAGAAGTATGCTTGAGGGTTTAGTAAGAGAAGGATCATTTAAATGGCTACTTGGCAAGAGAAGTTCTTTTAATGAAGAACTTCAGGAGATGGAAAGATCTCCATCAGCTGGCAGGAATTGGATAGCTGAGCTCTCCCCACTTGCTAATCTGGTTGTTCGTAGATGCTCAAAGTACGTTGCGCTGCTCTTTTTGTGTTCCACGCTTCTTCTTTCCACTTGCTGTAACTTCTGTGCAAATTATGATTCAGTTGATATTAGAACTTTCTGTATGGACTATCTTGTAGGCTACTGTTTCCTTGTCACTTAGTCTGATCACTAACTCAGAGTATATGCAATTACTTTCTACTCCAATTTTCATCTCCTTATGGACAAGGGCAATAATATGATGCAGAATCCTTGGCGTTTCTGCAAGTGAACTTCAAGAAAGCTTCAATGCAGAGGCTTCTGATTCATTAAAACATCATTCCTGTTATGCGAGGAACTTCTTGGAATACTGTTGCTTCAGAGCACTGGCTTTATCTACTCAAGTAACTGGTCATCTAGGTGATAAAAAGTTCCGGCGGTTAACATATGACATGATGCTAGCTTGGGAGACTCCAGCAGTTGCTTGCCAACCATTGCTCAATGTATGATTTTATACTTAATTACACTGACCTTATTCATTTTAAGCATGTGTCTTGTTGTCCACAAGAACAACAAACTATTTTTTCTTTTTATTTTTTAATAATGAAGCTGTTTCTTGCAAGTGTGCCATGAAGATTCACGCTTGCGACCTTCATGCACAGATTTTGTAGAAGGATTAGAGGAATCTAATGCTGAAGTTCAAACATACACTTGAATATAGCCATGACAATAAAACCGTAGAGTGGTGGCCCATAATTTTAGTCTTTGTGTGTGTGGGTGTGACACTGTTATTGAAGGCAGACAATAAGCTACATAAACTACTAAATCATCTTAAATTGAGCCCATTGATTAGTATTGGCAAGTCTTCTTACTTCTTGATTTCTTTCAGAACTTTTATATGTAGTATTCCAAACTATTTGGAAGGTTACTTTCATAATTATGTAAATAATCGTGTTATCTTTCTCACTCTCCCTCCCTCTCCCCTCTCTCTCAGCTCATGCATATGCATGTAGGTCTGTGTTTGTCCATGGGTGTTTGGCTAATATATGCACTTGTTACTGTCCTTAATTTTCTGGCTGATACAGAACAATTTTATGTAGAAAAGTTTTGAAATTACGGTGCCCTTAGTAATTATATGTGCCTTACTGTTGATGTGGGCATCTATGGATGTCTTTTCCTTTTAGGTAGATGAGGACTTCACAGTTGGTCTAGAGGCCTTCTCTCGAATAGCTCCAGCAGTTCCAATCATTGCCAATGTGATTATAAGTGAAAATCTTTTTGAAGTGCTTAGTGTGGGAACTGATGGTCGGCTTCAATTCTCCATCTATGAAAAGTACCTTAGTGGACTAGAAAGGTAACGACTCTTCTGTTACTTAACTGATGGGATGTGCAGTACACCGCTTCCAACAAGATCCTTTGATTGCTTTTAGTTTGTCATGCAGTATGATTCACTTTCATTTTAGGGCCTAGTTGCCAAACCAGCAGACTCTGCAACACTTTTTTCTTTCTATTTTTGTTAAGATCTTTACATTTTAGGCTTGCCTAGATATGCGTTTTTTTTGCTTTCTTACTATTTTATATCTGCTTTCTCCCCTGGAACTTAGTTTTTTCATATTCTTATTATTTGTTATATTCTTATGTCATTTTGCTGCATTTTCCTACTGTACATTACTACTTAAGTGCTCCACTGCTTCTGTAAACCCACACGCGCGCGCGCACTCATGCACAGGAAGAGACAATTCATCATAATACATCACAAAGCGACAATGTTGACTATCAAGAAAGCACACAATCTAACTCTCAATCCTATCTATAAAAATTAGGGAAGGTCACACATATCCATTTCCACAAGGTGAAACACAAAGCTAGATTGGCTAGCAAATATTCTTATTGGGTGCATTTAGATTGAGCTTTTATGAGAGTGTCAGCCTTGTTTCAAGTCACTGGTTTTTCTTTCTTTTCCTTTGTTTTTTTTCCTCCCTCCTAACCCTAGCAATCTCTAGGCTATATCAGCTTGGAACATGTTAGTTGTCACCATGAAAGCTTACTGAAACTTGTGACCTAGGATGATGCTTTGTTGAGAAATTGCTGTGCAGTTTGGGTTTTGCTTTCATTTTGACAACCCGCATTATGTTCTCTTTAAAACATACCTGATTGTAAATGATATAATATGCTGTATGAAGATTATGTTAGTTACTGTGGCAATATATATTCAGCAGAACTATAGTTTTTTACATCTATATGTTATGCTGTGTAGGCAGATACATCCAATGTTTATATTTTGGGTTCATCTCTGTACAGGGCAATAAAAAAGATGAAGACCCAATCAGATTCATCACTCCTTTCTACAGTGCGATTGTCAAGAAGGGAGAAGATTCTGGAAGTAGATGGAACAGTAACAACCCAACCAGTTCTTGAACATGTTGGAATATCGACATGGCCAGGTAGATTCATTGGATAAGTATTTTGGCAAATTCATCTTATTTGTTCCCTTCTCTCTGGAAAAGGAAAAGCAAGTGCATACATACATTCTAAAGAGGTTTCGATATAAACAGATGGTGAAATTTCCCTTCACTTCTGACCACAATATGCTGTGCAGTATTTTTCTAATTTCTGCTATTAACTATCATATGCATACAGGTCGGGTAACTCTCACAGATCATGCACTGTACTATGAAGCTCTCCGTGTTGTATCCTATGACAAGCCAAAAACATATGATTTGGCAGATGACCTAAAACAGATTGTTAATCCTGAGTTGACTGGACCATGGGGTACTCGGCTTTTTGACAAGGCAGTCTTGTATAAATCTATTTCCTTGTAAGGCATGATTTGTATTTGTTTTCCTTTCCATTGATCAAATATATGTTTCAGAGTTATATATGCTAGAATCTGGGCACTGTCACATTAGCTGCTTTGAGAACTTTATTAGCATTAACCTCTTAGCATTTCTGTCGCAGATCAGAGCCAGCCGTGATAGAGTTTCCAGAGCTTAAAGGCCATACTCGTCGTGATTACTGGTTGGCAGTTATCCGGGAAATTTTATTTGTTCACAGATTTATAAAAAAGTTCAAGATCTCTGGAGTTGAAAGGGATGCAGCACTTTCATTAGCTGTACTTGGAATTCTGCGACTTCAAGCAATTCAAGAAATTATTTCTGTAAATTCTGTTCACTGTGAAACGCTTCTCATTTTTAATCTTTGTGATCAACTTCCTGGTGGCGATTTGATACTGGAAACCCTGGCAAACATATCATCCTTAAGAAAATTAGATCGAACTAACAGTGACAAGACTGGAGGTGGGGTGCATTCAATCTCTGCAAGGGCCATGGTTTCCAATTTAGGGTTCATGCTAGGAACAAGTTCAACTGATCTGAATGAGGCTGGGCTTGTTGTTGGTGAGACAGCTGTGGGAGAGATGAGTTCATTGGAGAAGGTGGTTAAGGAGTCGCAAAGCAGCTTCAAAAAAGCAGTGCTGGCACAAGAAACAGTTGATGGAGTAAAAGTAGACGGCATTGACACCAATTTGGCAGTAATGAAGGTGATACTAATATGTCACTATGAGTTTCAGTTTTACCAAGCACACTTTGTCCTCTAGTTTCTATCTGCCTTTTTTCTTTTCCATCATTAAAACATTAGAATGACTGGAAATGGAGAGTATCTGTTTGCTGACAGGGCTAAGAAATTTAAATGATCACTGTCTGTCTTAGTCGGATTAGCAATGTCATTGTTGTGTCCGAATTATTTATCTGTTCACATTATTTGAAATAGAGTTCCTTATAAGATAGTGAGTTTTATAGCGTGACAACTGGCCATTTTCTTAATCTCTTTCAGGTTGTACCTTCAATAATCCTTCTTATATTCCTTGTTAACAAACATCTGGTGTTTGCAGGAGTTACTTCTCCCTGTTATGGAAATTGGGAGGTGGCTTATTTCCTTGATACACTGGGATGACCCTATGAAGTCTTTGGTGTTCTGTTTGGTTCTTACATACATCATTTGGAGGTAAGACACTTGTTACATTATTGATTACTGTTGAACTTGAGTAAAAATGTATGATTATTTAGATACGATTATGACACAAATCATTATGTTATCCTAATGATAGTGGAGTTTTGTTTGTCAACACTGTTGTGGTAGTTTATGTAAATGGCTAAAGGATTAAACATGAATGGAGGCCGCCGGTTGTATGTAGCTGTTATGAAGGGTGCATTTGAGATATTAATTTCTCAGGAAAAGCTATCTTTAGATGATCAAAGGTATCAGTGCAAGATGCTGTATGTGGTTGAATTCCTTGCAGGATTACATAGAATCAAGTAATCTAGCCAGTCCCATGTTTGTCTCCCCTTTGTACTTCAAACCCAATTATGGTTTTTTCATTTGCTTTTATGTTTGAGTAACCTTTTCCAATAAAAAATGGTTCTATTAGATTGGGATGATTGTATGCATGGTATAACCCTTCTTTTCTATTGTTTTGAATCCTCTCAGTCAGCTGTAAAAGAGGATACTTGGATGACTTATCACCTATTTTAGGATACTGAAGTCAGTCAATCAGTCTGGTCCCCCAAACAAATTTAGTTTACCTGAACTTTGTGCATATGACTGTATATCTTGTAGTATCAATGTACTATATATACGGCGAGTATGTGCTAGTCTGTATAACCTTATAAGAGAGCACATTCTCTCTTCAATCTCAAACAAAAAAAAAAAAACCTCTCATCTTAGGTAGATTTCTGTACTGTATTAGAAAGATAGTTTTTTCTTTAACAAGGATTTACTGGATCTGCATTTTAGGGGATGGCTGGGCTATACCTTTGGATTAATGATCATCCTTCTTGCTATCTTTATGGTGCTCACACGATTTTCTAACCAAGGAAGGCCTGTTGATGAGATCAAGGTAACAGCACCTCCACCAATGAACACAGTGGAGCAGCTTTTAGCTGTCCAGGATGCTATATCTCAAGCTGAACAGTTCATCCAAGATGGAAACATCGTCCTCCTCAAGTTTCGTGGCCTGCTGTTGTCCATTTTCCCACAGGTTTCCCTCTGTCATTCCCTAGCAGGATAGCATGTCTTCGCTTTTCTAATTTTTGTCCTCTTTGTATATCATAAATCACACACAAGTGAATCAGGAGTACAAATTACCCTTCATTTCTTCATGTTCTATCCAAATTAGACTTAAAATCACTCAAGTGCATGCTGCTTTTGGGTGTTTACGTAATTAACAGGCAAGCGAGAAGTTTGCGTTCACTCTCCTGGGCGTTGCTCTGATCCTGGCTTTCATGCCTAGCAAGTACATTATTCTGTTGACCTTCTTAGAGACATTTACAAGATATTCTCCTCCGAGGACCGCAAGCACAGAAAGGTGGACAAGGAGACTAAGAGAGTGGTGGTTCAGCATCCCGGCGGCTCCTGTAGTTCTTGAAAGAGAAAGGGAGGACAAGAAGAAGAAGTAAAGGTGTCGTCTTTATACATGTACCAGTATATATATGTACATATACAGTTATGTTTCTACAGAACCATCTGTACGAGTGTAAATCTCAACCAAGGAAGAGAAATCGTAATCAGGGAAAAAAAAAAAGATTCTTTCGTTTCCGTGAATGCAATGTGTCAGTTTTAGGTCCCTTGGATAGAGCTATCTATACCCGGAATGGGGTTATTAGCAAAATATTTAATAAAAAGGAATTCTTGATACTTAAAAAGTATTAACAAACAATTTCCCTCCATTAGGGTTCCAAGAGAATAGCCTAATGAGGCTCTTTGGGAATGCTGTAACTGTGCAAGTGTTCCAAATGATCCAGTTGGTTGTAAAGTAAGAGTTCAAAATTGGGTTGGGTTAACTCAGGACATGGATATCTTAATTGATTAGGTTTTATGTTTTTTTTTAATGATTATGAGTTTGAGTTTTTTAAAGTTACTGGAGGTTTATATAATCATTAATTTCAGGCTTGTGGATTAGTTAAAGTACGTGTCATCTAATCTAAACATTCATGTTAATTAAAAAAAAAAAATGGATTTGGTGTAAAAGGACAATTTAAACTTAGCTTAGCTAACAAGAACTCTGGAAGATAATATCACACGATTTTATATTTAATTAAAAAATTATTTTTAAATTTTTTTAAGTTTATATGATTGAAAATTTTAAATTGTTTTGATATGTTGATATTGAAAATGAATTTTAAAACATAAAAAAAATTATTTTAATATATTTTTAAATAAAAAATATTTTAAAAGGTAATCTATAAACTTAAAATCTGAATTTGAAACAGGAACAAAACAAAACATAACATGTAGCTTCCAAATCTGAATTTGAAACAGCTGTTCTGTAACTGTAATTTGAAATGGCATGCTTTAAAATTTATGGAATCCCAGTTGCTTATCCTAATTGAGTTGTCATCACCATCATATCATTATCTTAGCGGTCCTTAACTTTTTTTTTTTTTTTTTTGGGGGGGGGGATTGATCAAATATGGAGATATCATTTTCTTCACGCTTTTGCATGGATATATGAACACAAATAAATTGAGTTTGATTAACTTATAAACAGCTCTTTTCCTTTTTTATGCAAGTAAAGTAACCGATTAAATATCATCAACAATAACAAATCTCATCTAATTAAGGAACAAAGCAAGAAAACACCATTCTTCACCAAAATCAGAAGAAGCAAAAAAATATTTAATACCCGCAGAACTCATTCTTCACCTCCAATGTGGACTTTGTGGAATTCCTCCTATTTGGAGAAGGGAAATAGTTATAAAATGGCTGGTTTGCGCATAGAAATCCAGCTGAATTGGGTGCAAAAACTTGAATGTAATTAAGATTTGGTGGCTGGAAAAGAGGTTGCATAAAACAAGAATATTGAACTTGTCCATCCCCTAAGCCTCCTTCATTGCCATCATTGATCTTCACCTTCCTCTTATTTTCCTCCCTACGACCACCATTTTCTCGCTTTACTTGAGGGGCGGTATCATCCTCCGATCGCGACAAACCCGTTAGTTTCTGCACCAGTGCCATAAAATCTTTAGGATTTGTGTGGATGATTTTGGGCGAGTGAGTATAAATGATCACTGGATGGCGTTGTGGCGGTTTGACAGGACCTACAATGCCGAGCGAAGAAGATGCGGAGGATGAAGATGACGACGACGAAGACGACGGCGGCGAAGATTTCTTGATCATGTGAGATTCATTGTTGACTTTCAAGGGTGGTGGAGGGTACATATTGCTGGTCTTCGCTTGATGATTCGTTGGGCTCATTTTGGTTTCTTTTGAAGATTTCACTTCCAGCCAGCTTCCTCTGGTTAATTAAAAAATAAACAGCTTGAAAGGATGACCAAAAAAACATAAAAAATAATAAATTTTGACCTGAATTTGTGGTCAAAAGAGACAGACTACCCAAGCCTTTAATTTATACAGCAAAATTAGAAAAAATATTTAGGCAACGCAACGCCGAGAAGGCATGTCGAAGGAGTTGCCAGGTAAGGTGGCTGTTAAAATGCAAGTGCTGAGCTGTCAAAACGCCAGCGGCTGTAGGAAAATAGTTTGAGGGTGATTGACACGTGTTCTACCTCCGAATATCTCGGTCTGGCAGTTGGCGGGAAACTGAGATCAGTTTGTTAAGACCTGCTACTGCATCCAACAGATCAAGGGCATTCTTCTTCTTCTTCTTTCATATGTATCATAAATTAATAATTTTTTTACAGCAGTATCGTAGATTAAGAACTTAGTTTAGCAGTTAACATCATAGTTCTCAGACCCCGGATTCACCTGTTTGAGAAGCTGGATTCCGGGTTACATGAGTTGATCCGGATTAATTTGATTTTTTTAAAAATATATATATATATATATAATATAATATAATTTAAAATTTTAATATTTTATATTTAAGATATTATATTTATATGTTATTTTTTAAGATGAAGTATTTAAATTAAAAATGTTTTTTATTTCATATTAAAAAAATTTATATAACTTTTTTTCTTGTAAACATAGAATATATATACTAAAAGGCTTCAAATTTTATAATTTTTTTCTTGTGAACATAAAATATATAAATTAAAGGGCTTCAAATCTCATTAAAAAAATAAAATATTCTTCTAGTATTTATTTAGAAAACTTTGAAAATGGTTAATAACTAACTAACTAATTATATATATATATATATATATATATATATATATATATATATAAAAGGGTCTCTAACTAGGAGAAAAAACATATTTGCAAAACAAAAAAAAAAAAAAATTTCATCTAGGTTTTGCCGGATTCTTACCCATTTCAGTCTTTTATCTCACCTGAACCGGTCCAGCCACTAGGTTCTATATCGAATTTTTTGGATCGATCCGGGTTTAATAACTATGGTTAATACATGGAAAGGTAAGCCTTCTTAAACCTATAATGCAAATATTTACGTATTAAATAAATAATTTAATGAGATGTTATAAAAATCTCTAGAAATTTTGTATCGGTTATTTACAGTAAATAGAGCTTAAGGAATTCGATTCGATGGGTTATATATTAGAAATAAAAAAAACTAATACCCCTTGGTGTTTCATTGTACACTGAGAGAAGAATCACCGTGGATTCATACATTGATTCTTCTTCTCTTTTTTGGTTCCTGGAAATGTTTACTTTTTGGTCTCCCAGGTTTCTTCATCTTCTAATTTGATCCTTAAAAATTGATTTCATTTGTGATTGTTCTTGATAAAAAAAAATTTTTTTTTATGTGTGCTTGTGGAGATTTCGTGCTCATGTGAATTTAATTTTTCTTTTTAATTTTTCCACTTTAATTCAAAATTGTAATTTTTCCTTTCAATTATTTTTTTAATTGAAATTTGATCTTCATTCTTTTTATTACTATTTTTCTATTTTTAATCCTTTTATATAATTGATTTTAAAAAAAAAAATTATTA
This sequence comes from Populus alba, assembly GCF_005239225.2. Taxonomy (NCBI): domain Eukaryota; kingdom Viridiplantae; phylum Streptophyta; class Magnoliopsida; order Malpighiales; family Salicaceae; genus Populus; species Populus alba. The sequence goes on from NC_133295.1 coordinate 5,637,791, forward strand.
TTCTTCAATATTTTATTGGTTAGGAATTAAGTTTTGTGTGGTTAGAAATTGAGTTCGTGGTTCTTAGATGGGGTACTTACAGTCTAATGACTTAGGTCACGGGTTTGAAAATTTAACAAAAGTTAACATCATTTTTTTGCACTTATTTTTTTCAATTTTATCATTCCACTTTTTTTTTTTAAAAAAAAAAAAAAAGGGCTTCATGATTTTTTTTTTCTATTAAGTTATTCTGATCTCATGACCTAGGCAATACGTTTGGTTAGTTAACCCAAGTTTTTTTCATGTCACTTTTTTTTATATATATATTTTCAGTTTCACCCTTCAAAATTAAAGTTCTTTTTAAAATTAAGCTTTATTATTATTTTTTTATATTTTACCTTCTATTAGGTTATCCCATTTCGCATGATTTAGCTCATGAGATTTGGTGGCTTGACCTGAGTTTGCAAGTGTTTTAATTTTGTAGGGGTTCTTTTTGTTGACTGATTTTTTTATGACATCCTTTTACATTTGGATTGTTGTGAATTGGCCGTCGTTCATTTTTTAAATTTTCTTTTAATGAGTTTGGTTAAGCCTCACGATCTAGGTTATGAATTTATCATGCTAATTCGAGTTGATTTGAGGCGCTTCATTTTATTATTTTTTATTTTTTTCAATTTCATCCTTTAATATTGGGTTATTTTATAATCTAGCTTGTAATTTTTCTTTTATGACAAGTTTTTTTTTTTATGTATATCATCTACAATGCCCCATACTTTTAATGCGTCTATTATCTTTTCAATTGTCATTTAAGTGAATTTTAGAATTTTAGAGGTAATTGTTTTTTATATATAAACTATGAAAACTACCTTAAAACTCATCATCTAACAATTTCATTAATAAATACAATGATACAGTCTTTATTTACACTTTTGAGTTGATACAATATTTTTCAATTTATTCACATGATATTTATTTACAAAACATATGTTGGACAATACTAGAACCTTTTCAATATAAAAAACCAAGTAGCTTGATAAAATTGCATGAGGAGATGTGATCTTCTAAGAAAATACTTGTAAAACATATAAAATCATGAAACTCATAATAAATATTTGTGTCATCGAATTTACTAACAATTATCAAGAATATAAGCAAAACCAATTTCACTAACTTTTGTTAGTTCATCAATCCATGTTAGATTCCAATTTAATATATTTCAATTATCTTTTGATGAACTCTCACCCTTGTACACATTAAACTATTATAGTTACATTATTGCAACTTTTGTTCACAACACCTTTAATTCATACTACAATCTATTTTCTCAAACACCCATAATTTATATGATTGTATACATTTCACCAACAACCTATATTTTATTTAATAATACTATAAATAATAGACACTTACAAACTGAGGACCCACCTACAAACACAATTTTCTAAACAAAAATCCATTATAATCTTAAAAGCAAATTTAAAATAAACTTTAAGACAAGGTCTAAGTATTTTATATAAGATTGAAGACAAAATAATTATAAATTTCATAAAAATATATATAAAAAAACATAAATATCATGTTAATTGAATATTCATGAGCCTTTTCATACTAGGCACATAATAATTTGGTGAGAAAATAGTTAACATTCCTAAAAAAGTCTATAATATTATTCGAGAAACATGAAGAAATTTAATAATAATTAAAATATAATGTTAAATTTATTTATAGTGCATTTTAATCTGAATAACAATAATATATAAAAAAATACAAAATGGCTAAGACTTGACATCCAATATAGCCTATAAAGAGCCAGATGCACATGTATCTATGAGGCCAGACTTATGCACCTGACTCCTCTTTTTTTATTATAAAGGTAGATATCTTTTTTTTTTTTAAAAAAAAAACAAATAGATAACCCTCATCTACTCATCTAGATTCTGACCACCATAAAAGGTAGCTAGAATTGGGGTTGAGGTTTTCGGGCCTCAAAAAAATATTATCAATATACTTTAAACCAAAAACATTTAATAAACATCTTAGCATATCAATAAACCAATATCTCAACTCAAAACATTTTTCGGTTGGTCTAAAGACACTAAATGAATCCAAAAATATTATTTCTCAATGTCGTCCTACATTTGCAGTCTTTTTGAAGGTTTAAAAACATTTTCATAGAACTTTCCTTTTCGAATAGAATTCCTTGATACTAAAGTCAGCCCTTTTCATTTTCAAAATATGGATAACCAACGACTTTATATGTCTTTCATTGTTATTTGGTGAGTTTCTCTATCCTCTCTCAAATCTAGAGGCTAAAAAATTAGTAAGATGAATCTTTGGACTAAAATAAATATTTCATAAGCTATAGGGACTATAAAAGAAGAAAAGAAAAAATTGATGGAGCAAAAAGTACTTTATCGTGTTAGTTTGAGATTGGTGTTTTCTCCTTGTTTTATACTTTGGTCCACTTTTGTTGATTTTTATCTTTCTTGAACAAATTTTAACAAATTAGTCATTAAATTAGTTATAAAAGGCTGTAATTGAAAAAAAAAAAAGAACTTTGAGAATGAAATTAAAACAATAAATTATAGTTATGGATTGTTACAGTGAAATATCTAGTCCTTTTAATATATTTTATTAATGTACAATAGTAATGAAAGAATTCAGGATAGTTAAAAGTAAATTCATCTGCTAATTAAAAACTAGGTCTTGAGTGTTTTATGATAACTCAAATTTAGCACTTCAATTGCTTCTTTTTTTTTTTTTCCCTTTTGTGTTGCTTTAGATTTTGAAATTCGAACGGCTCAAATTGTAGCATCATTGTATTTTGAATACTTAATTTGAAGATATATATATTTTTTAAATTACCATTTGCTTTTTATAGAAATAAAACTGTAGCATTCTCTTTAAATGCACCAAAAATGGATATCTCATCCATTTTTTTTTTTTTTTAATGTCAAGTTACATTTTTGTAAGACGTGAAAGAAGAAAAATCAAAAATCATCTCTTATGCTATAACAACTCATGTGAAGTTCTTTTGAGTTGTTTAAAAGTATATGATAATATAAGAATTCGTTTCATATATTATTTGATTTCTAATTATTCTTCAATTAAGTCTTGTTTCTTAATAAAATTATGAAATTAAATAATAAAATAGTATCTCTTTATGAAATCAAGAATAACTAAAAATTCAAATTTTATATGGATTGAAAAAATAAAGTATATTATATAATTTTTAGAAAACATTTATTACCTTTTGATCTTAGTTTTGGATAAAAAAAAATTGAATTCAACTTTAGTTACTGAAAAAAAAACTTAAAAATTAATACCAAGTTGAAAACTAAGGAAAACACTACAAAAACTATATTATAAATAAAACTAAGTCTAGGCTCGCGAGTTCTAAATTTGAAAGCCCACATAGATACTGAGGCCTCTTCATTATAATAACTCATGTGCGTTGAGATTTTTTTTTTAGGCTTATATATATGTGTGTGTGTGTAAACACAAACACACACACATATACATTTAAATTTAAGAGAGAAAAAATTATTGAACCCGGTTGAAGTTTATACTCCATATCATATGCTTGCTGAGTTAATCCAAAACACTCAAGCTATTATTTTTTTTTCAATAATTTTTTAATTGATATCTTGTTTTAGTATGTGTTTGTTTTAGAAAATAATTTTTAAAATATATGTTTAAATTAATATTCCTCTTCTATGATTTTTTTTTTAATAGTGTTGTAAGTATTTAATTTTTGAAAAGATTATTATAATTCATCTATAATATTTTCTTCATCTTTGTATAAATGAAATTTATTTTTGAAAATAAAAATATTTATTTTCATATAATAGTTTTAATATGTGCATTTTTGTATAATATTTTTTTTCTAATATTGTTTAATGTGTTATCTATTTTTATTATTGTTTGATTGAATAAAAAAAATAAATTTAATAGAAAAACTCAGAAAATATAATAAAAAAAATCCCTTCTAGTAAGATTAAATATCTAAATCTATTTTTGTCTCATGATTTTTTTAATTTTATTTTTAGTTATTATTAATAATTTTTTTTATTAAACACTCTAAATTCTTAATATATTTAATTACATATATTTATGAGCTTTTCAATTTATATTTAAAATTTTTTAATATATAAAAACACATTTAAAAAACTTGAACACACAATTTTAGTTTTTGTCGGAGAAAAAAAAAAATCTAATCTACAATGGTTGGTAGTTGAAATAGCTAATTTATTACACCAATGATCAATCAACATTAATGCACAACCATCAAACACCTCGATTTCGGTGAATAAAAATCAAAATTGTGCTATCAAAACTCCAGACACTGACCTCAATCCAAGTTTTTATACTGTACGGCTAGATATTAAAAAGAAGACGGGTAAGCAACCAATGTAATGTACCAGGAACTTAATTCTATGAGGCCGCATTGCTCCAACGTGTTCCACTTCCAAGAAACGGTCCTACATGTTCATCATCACACCAGATCTGGACCCTTAGATCTCATCCTTACCATGATCAAAAGTCAATAAAGTTAAGTCAACAAGGTCTTATTTTATTTTATTTTCTTTTGCTAGCAACTGAATTAGTCCATGAATAATAATATTAATAAAAGTCTCGACCCTGCCATTTTAAGAGGGTGTCTGTTATTGCGGTGGAAAACGTTTTTTAAAAAATTATTTTTTTTTAAATTAATATGTTATTGATGTTTTTAAATTATTTTTAATGTATTGATCTTAAAAATAATTTTTTAAAAAATAAAAAAATATTATTAATATACTTTTTAGAAGTGAAAAATATTTTAAAAAGCAACAACAATCACACTTCCTAAACACGCTAAGTGATGAAGAAATAAAAACATGAGATAAAAAAATTATTTTTTTTATAATTTCAAGTTTGAATTTTTTATTTGCTAATATAATAATAATTTATATAATTATTAATTTTAAAATTCATAAAATTAATCAAAAGTATATGTAAAATAACCCGAACATTCATATTAATAATAATAATAATAATAATAAAAAGTCTCTGGCAGGCTATCACCATTAAAATTTTTGACCATAAACTATAGAAGCTTCACAATAATAATAATAATTTCACAAGAGTCTTGGTCAAATCAATTAAAAACTTATGAATAAAATAAAAATAACTAAATATAAAAAGTATTAATTTAAATACATGCATATATTTCTAATAAAATAAAATTACAAGGATGCCACAATGTAACTAATTCTAACAGCATGCCAAATTTCGTTATTCTTGTTTTCTGACCGACTTCATTCTAGTCTCTCACCAACCTGGGAACGCAGACTCCGGTGTCTTCAAGTTCCCATTTTTAACCGTTGAACTTTCCTTTTAAGACAACGATTCTCTCACACGTTCCAGGAAAGCCTTTTCCCTGGAAATTTGTTTCATGGGGTACTGTACATAGTGTATATATAAGGAAAGTGAAGCTGTAGGTTTTCTGTTTACTTGTTGAGGGTGTTGACTTGTTAGGAAAAATGGGAAGAAGAAGAAAGGGTAAAGCTGGTTTCAAAGTTGAAGATGTTTTGGAGTTCTTTAATCATCTGTTGGAGGAAAAGCCTTCTGTTGCTTTCTTAATCCCTTTGATTTTGGTTTGTTGGGGTATTGAGAAATGGGTTTTCTCTTTCTCCAATTGGGTTCCTCTTGTCGTTGCTATCTGGGCTACTTTTCAGGCAAGTCTTTCACTTTTCCTTCTTTTAACTTAAATCCTTTTGTCTTCAGTCATCTGTTTTGGATGGGGATGCAGTTGTTGTCTATTTATGATTTTGTTTAGTTCAAATTTTTCTTGTCATTTGTCATCAGTTGTTGGACTTGAATTTTTTTTTTTTTAATTATGGGATCTTACAGGTTAACTGCATAGTCAAGTTTTGTTCGAAATGTTGAACTCTTTAGGTGGTATGAATTTGTTATTTCAATAAAGGTACCTCATTTAGAGCAGGATATTTTTATGCAGTCGAAAACCTTTTTAAATGCAAGCAGAGTTAAAAAATTTCTAACATTTGCAAGCCTGTCTCTTTTTTCGCCAATGTAAAAAATTCATGGTTGGCATATGGGGGTTTTTCCTGAAGAAATTATTATGTGAATGCTTAATTTCATTGATTCAAGAAGCAAACAGAGGTTACAATTTTATATTGGTGGCAATACATCAAGATCTTATTCTATTGCCTATGATCAAGCCTAATTATTTACAAATAAGGAAACAAATAACTACAGATCAATTTACAATATCAATCAAAGTTGACAGCTTATTCTGAGCCTGATATCCTTTAACACTTCCCCTCAAGTTGGAGTGTATGTTAATGACACCCAACTTGTCATGTAAGGTTTTGAACTATGGGGAGCTTAATGGCTTAGTAAACAAATCTGCTGGCTGATTTTTGGTTTGAATATAGGCCGTCCGAATCATTCCTTCTTGAATTTTCTCATGTACCAAATGATAGTCTATTTCTATGTGCTTAGTTCGCTCATGAAAGACTGGATTTGATGCTACGTGCATGATTGCCTGATTATCACAATATAAAGTCATTGGCTGTGTGTGATTTATCTGCAAATCTTTCAAAATGTTTTTCAGCCATGTAATCTCGCAGCATGTAGTGGCCATAGAGCAATGCTCTGCTTCTGTGCTTGAACGAGATATAGTTGTTTGTTTCTTGGTCTTCCAAGAAATTGGTACCTAACCAAGTAACATACAAAACCTTGTAGTTGATCTTCTTGTATCCTTCCAACGACCCAACTAGCATCACAAAATGCTGTTAATTGAAGTGAACTTGTGGATGGCAATAAAATACCTTGCCCAGGTGTTTGTTGGATATACCTAAGCACCTTATGAGTTGCTTCCAGATTTGGTTGCTGAGGTTTGTCCATAAATCGACTCAGCACATGCACAACATAAGTCAGATCCAACCCAGTTATTGTCAGTTATATTAACCTCCCAACTAACCTTCCGTATGTTGATGCATCCTCTAAAAGCTTTTCATTGGATTGTGTCAGTGACATATTCAGCTCTATAGGAAACCGAAAAGGTTTGGCACCTAAGACCCCAGTATCATCCAGAATTTCTAAGGCATGTTTTCATTGCGACAAACTGATTCCATGTCATGATCTTGCAACCTCTATGCCAAGAAAATATTTTAGTTGCCCTAAGTCTTTAAGTTTGAATTGCATGGACAAGAAAATCTTAGTGTTCTCTATGTCCTGCAAATCATTCTAAGCTAATATCACATAATCAACATAAATAAGTAATGCCAAAAAACTACCTTGATGACTTTGGACGAATAAAGAATAGTTAGACAGAGATTGATGGAATCCTGCAGCTTTAAGTGCTCCGAACAACTTGATAAACCATTGTCTAGAGACTTGTTTCAATTCATATAGCAATTTGTGAAGTTAGCAAACACGATTCCCCCCCTTTTTGCCCGAAACCAGGAGGCAAGGACATGTATACTTCTTCAGTAAGATCACCATTCAAGAATGCATTGTTAAAATCTAATTGATGTAGATGCCAATCACGCAAAGCTGCCACACTAAGTAAGATGTGAACTGTTACCATCTTGGCAACTGGGGCAATAGTCTCCTTGTAATCAACTCCTTCGACTTGACTATAACCCTTGGCCACCAACAGGGCCTTGTACCATTCTACTGCCCTATCAGCCTTTAACTTGATTTTGCACACCCACTTGTAACTGACTGGTCACTTATGGGGTGGTGATGGCACCAAACTTCAAGTCCATTTGGCCTGTAAAACAGTTATCTCATGTTGCATAGCTTCACATCATTTTAGGTTTTGAACAACCTGGAAGAAACTGGTGGCTTCTTTAAGGAGGGTGAGTTGAGTGGTATACGCTTTGTGAACATGAAAAAGTTTATCATAAGACAAGAATCAAGAAAGAGGGTGAGCATTACCTGAAGTTTTGACCAGATTTGTGGATGATGTCGGTTCGGTCCTTAAAGGGTGGGTCATCTCGAGATGAAAATCCTGCAAATATTGAGGAGTTTTGGTGGATCGGCTGCTGCGTCAAAGTGGTTGAATGGACACAATTTGTGATTGGGATGAAGTGTTAATTGTCTGGATGAGGGATGGTGATGATGGTGTAGTATCCGCTATGTGCAGAAGAGAACAAATGGGAGGAGCAGGTTTTGTTGTTGATGTGGTGAGAACTTGTTCATTTGGGCTGGTGGGAATTACTTGTTCATTTGGAGATGGAAAATAATGATTTGCTTGGAAGAGAATCCATATCAGAATTTAGAAATGGGTCATTATTTGAAAACCAAGGTTTAGGTGTATCAAAATTATCATGTCATGCAGAAAAAGGAAATATGGTTTCAAAGAAAATGACATCTCTTGAGACCATTACCTTTTTATGAACAAGATCAAAGACCCGATATCCTTTTTCCCATAAACATCGAGTATGGCTTTCCCGTGGAAAAAGGTGCATTTGAGATGTGCATGACAATTTTTGGTGCCGTGGTTTGTTTTGTTACATTTAGAGCATTTTAGCTCACCTTCAGACTCATGGCTCGAGTTCTTCAAGGCAAAAACAGCAGCATCTGGTTGAGTATGGTTTTTCCCTGCTGTCACCTCCAACTGTTTCTCATGCCGAAAGACCAACAAGTATGCTTTGTTCAAGTATGGCTTTTCCCTGCTGTCACCTCCAACTATTTCTCATGACGAGAGACCAGCAAGTATGCTTTGTTCACTGTGGTTAACGGATCTTGTAGCAAGGTGTTGCTGCGAACACCTACATATGACTCATTAAGGCCCATAAGGAACTTCATGGTTTCTGCTTTTCTAAATATGCAGTCAGTTCTTTAATGGATCCACAAGTGCTGATTGGAAAGGTGCTAAATGCATCGTGCTCATCCCATAAACCTTTCAGTTTTGTGAAATAAGACCCTATAGATATGTTACCTTGCACCTAATCATGAATCTCGTTCTCAACATGGAATAATTGAACCACATTCACATGTGAAAATTGCTCTTGCAAATGGAGCCACATCTGTCTGGCAACATATGTCTGGCAACATATGTCTGGCATCCTTGGAGATGACGCCGCCGCTAGCGATTTCCTTAGACATTGATCCTAGCAGCCAGGTTTTGACCAAATTATTACAGCGATTCCATTGTTGACATTCTTCTGGATTCTTCTCAATAGGCTCCTTGATTGAACCATCTATGAGTCTGATTTTGTTTTTGGCTGTCAAAGCCATAGTCATGGATTGTCTCCATGTTCCATAATTATCTTTGACCAAGGGTTGCGGTACAAGCATAGAACCATGTTGATCAAGCCTAATTATTTACAAATAAAGAAACAAATAACTGAGCTTGATTTCCTTTAACATGTCCATTTTCATCTTTCCTGTATTTTGTGTCCTTTGCCACAAATGTTTATTCTTGAGCACCCTTTCCTTTTCTTGGTTAATACTTTGATTATGGTACAGTTAGAGTAGTAGTTCCTTCTTCATTAATTAACAAAATTTACTTATACCAGATTTTACATGAATATATACAGGTTGCCATTTCACAGTTAGTTAGGTTCCAATTCTTTTAGTTGTGCTTGTGGTATAATGAGATTTGTTTTTCCCCAATTTAGTATTGCAGTCATCAACAGAAAGTTACTGTGGAAGACCTAAACAAAAAGTGGAAGCGAGCTGTATTGAACACCTCGGTATTTCTTCTTTTCTTTGTTTTCTTTTGTGGTTTTTATTTATAAGTTCATTAATCTATTCTCTTCACATATTTGCACAGCCAATAACACCATTGGAACACTGTGAGTGGCTGAACAAGCTGTTGATGGAAATTTGGATGAACTATATGAACCCAAATCTTGCAAAAAGATTCTCATCCATTGTTGAGGTCAGGATTTTGATTGGCTTACATCATATGATTCGTTACTGGATATTTTCTCTACCCTCTGCCTAGGTTTATTTGTTTGTTGGTTTGCGAACTCTGAACATTTTGCTGAAATGAATAGAAATTTTTGCATCTGTTGACTTATTTAGCAGTTGATAGTATATTTTTGAATGAGAAAGGCTTATAAGAGAACCGATCACATACCAAATTTAGTTATCTTTTAGTTTCTTCTGACAGATTGATAGAAGATATATTGAGTTTATCTCAGTTCAAGTTGCAGTCAAAATTTCTTTATGAATTTCTCTCCTTTAAAAGCTAAATGAAAAAGTGCATTCCAGATGTCTGTTACTTGTGGGCTTTTGTGGTGGGGCCACAGTAGATTTCTTATATCACAGAAAATCTTCTAGGAAAATGAAGCTGCAATAAAAGTGGTTACACTCTTGGTTCCTAACCTCTACAAAGGTGGTCTAGAACTCGGAATCATTCCCACTTTGTCATTCTTTTTCTTTGGAAATCGATCATAAACATAATATAATCCTTTAAAAAATAGTGGTTGATTGAATTGCTATCACACTTCCATTTCCTTACTACCAGAAAGGGGCTCAAGAACTTGGCCTTGTTCCTAACTTTTGATGATTTTTGCCTTTATTTGATCTAAATGAATTGTGTTTTGCATATGTTAAAGTGTTCTCATGCACAACTTCTGTGTAATTTGGGTTGTTTGTGAGACCAAACTAAAAAGTAAACATTTGTCTTTGCAGAAACGATTAAAACAACAAAGGTTGAAGCTCATGGTATGTGATATGCTTGTTTCATCGTGTATCAATTGGCATGAATATTTAAGTCAGGATTAGCATTATGGTACACGTTTCCTGAGAAAATATTACCCTTCTTGTAGGAAAAACTCGAGTTGCAGGATTTTTCACTTGGTTCATGCCCACCATCCCTTGGTCTTCATGGGACTCGCTGGTCAACTTCTGGTGATCAGGTTTGGTCCCTTTTCACTTTCTGAGTTTTGTTTGTGAAGTTATCTACATATAAATAAACTAATGCTTTCATATAGTGCCTTACAATTAAATGTTAATCAACAAGTTCTACCACTGTTTTTCCTGTTTGTTGTCTTCCATGCAAACTTAGCTTTCTGTGCCTTCAGAAATTTGTTGATCTGTTTGGTGGATCCTGTTAGTCATTTAGTGCAAAAGACAGTTGTAGCATGCAAGGGCTCAAGTTGAGATAATAATATTAATGATGGTGATGATTGACTATCATATATGTTTTCGAAATTAAAATCATGTATTTTGTCATGGACTTTCCTAAACATGTGGAACAAAAAGGAAGTCCCATCAAGAAATATTTCATGCTCTCAACAAAATATGACTAAGTATCACAACATTTTACAAAAGTTTAATCCTTGATAAAACTGCATGGAGAAGGTCTATCTCACTTATCTTAATTTATTTTGATATTGAGGCTTTCAAGAGTTGAAAGGATTCTTCAACAACAAAGAGAAACCAAAGGTGGGGTTTGCTAAACTGATGGCATCCCGAACCCATATTGGTATGAATTTGTAAAGAACATGCAATTGCCTCTGTTTCAGTACTCACTGATGCAAGTATAGTCATGGCAGTTTCTCTGAAGATATGATCAAAAGTTATCCCATTGAGAGCCCATGATTCAACGGGGATAACATTTTGATCTGGTTTCTGTTCCACTTTGTCGTGGCAGTGTGAGTTAGTGATTAAGCTAGGTACTGAATGATGAGAAGTGAGAACCAGTGCCTGAGGTGGTTGATATGCCAATCACCAACCTTAAAAATCTAAAGAATGTGAGCATGTTCTGTTGAAATATGTGTTTTTTAATGAATAAAGAAAGGGAGCAGTCGAAGCCACGACATGGATAATACACGTTAATACAATTTATAACAAATTGTTTCATTAATTTTTGTAGCATGATGTGTTTTTTCCCCCTTCAAACAGTAAATTTGTCTCAGATTTTCATGCAGCAGTTTTTATGCTTTCTGACAGAGAATTATGCATTTGGGATTTGATTGGGACTCCAAAGACATGAGCATTTTGTTGCTGGCTAAGCTGGCAAAGCCATTAATGGGAACTGCTCGGATTGTTATAAACAGCCTCCACATCAAGGGTGAGGTATGTAAAATGTCCTGTTTTCCACACTCTATATAATATTGTCTTGGCACTGGCTGATTGATCAAAATGTATATGGCTAATGGATTGGTTCTATATGTTCCTCATTGATATTGACACTAGAAAGTGAATGTAAGAGAACCATCAGGTATCTTTTACACAAACTAACTTCATTTATTTGGTAGGATCAGTTGCATTTCAATATTAACATCCAAAAGTAAGTTTATGAGTTGTTAATAACAGTCACATTCTCTCAGCCCTATGATTCATCTATTGATACAGTAGGTTGACTGATGACTATCAGGTTGATGAACATATTTTTTTTTATGACTTTTTATTGCATCATTTCTTAGGTTAGCTTATAGCTCCCTTATATGTCACTACCAGCATTCCATGATCTCATTCCTGGGGAACAATTAGTAAGTTTGTTTCTCAGTTCTTTCTCACTCTCTTCCTCTCTTCTGCTTCCCTCTCCCTCTCCCTCTCTCCAGCCACCTCAAAATTTGAAGCTCTAAGTAGTTTTGAAAGTGCTTTAAGTAAATGTAAAAAATGCTTCTTCCCAACCATTTATAGCTTTGAGATCATCCATTCCTTGCTTATTACTTGGGTTTTGTTTGCAAAATTCTGCCAAGCTCTGAAAATTCATTTCTGTGGGAAATGAACATTTGGAAATGCTTTGTCTATACTGTTTTAAATTTGGGGCTCCTCAAGGAAAAAGGATCTAGATTCGGTTCTGTACTTGGGAGATCTGCAAGCATGGAACACTTCTTTCTAATATATTATTTTTATTTTCGTGGTAATTCTACTTGGGACTGACTGCCAATTTATGTTTTACATTTAATTTCTTGTTTCTTGGGTGAATAGTCCTAAATTTCGAATTTGGTTTGGCTTTCAACTCCATCAGATTTTGCCCTCTGTGGTTGATGTTTAATCGCTCATCTATTTTTTATCAGCTTCTCTTGATGCCAGTTCTGGATGGGAGAGCGGTTTTGTACTCATTTGTGTCAATTCCTGAAGTAAGAATAGGAGTTGCCTTTGGAAGTGGAGGAAGCCAGTCATTACCTGCCACTGAGCTGCCAGGCGTTTCTTCTTGGCTGGTGTGTGTTTAACTAATTATATTTACATGAATAAGTAGTAAATTTAGAATGTTTCTGTTTTTATTATTGTTATAATTATTTGTAATTCTCCTGCCTCCACACTAGCCTCTTGAAATAGTTAGGTAGAATTTATCATGTTTAGTTTTTTTTAGCTAAATTATGACATGTATGTTTTTTAGTAGTTCATAATAATTTATCTTGGTGTACTTCTTTAAATTTCTAGTTCCTCCAGTACTGTTGGTCTTATACAAGTGTCTGTTCTTTTTCTTTAAAATTTCAGGTTAAGGTTTTCACTGACACCTTAGTCAAGACAATGATTGAGCCTCGCCGTCGTTGTTTCAGCTTACCAGCAGTCGATTTAAGGAAAAAGGCTGTTGGTGGAATTGTATACGTGTCAGTCATCTCAGCTAGCAAACTTTCTAGAAGTAACCTGAGAGGAAGTCCGCCAAGAAAGGTAAATGGTAGTTTCATAGAGCATTCTGATGATAAATATCTGCAAACATTTGTGGAGGTCGAGCTTGGACATTTGACAAGGAGAACAGATGTGAGACCAGGCTCAAACCCTAGATGGGATTCCACATTTAACATGTTCTTACATGAAGAAACTGGAACTCTTCGATTACATCTTTACAACTGCCCACCCAACAGTGTGAAGTACGATTATCTAGCAAGTTGTGAGATCAAGGTACATACTGATTCTTGTTCTGTGTAAAATTTTAGAGCACTAGGACACTTCCATTGGGTTTGCTTATTGTGTGAGTTAATTCTTTTGTCACATTGTTTTACACATTAGCCAAAAGCTGGGGGTAGGGCATGTAATTATTTTTGGTTATATAGGAGATTGAGAGCTTCAAATGAGGGGAGGTTTTTGATTCCTTTATTAAAACCATCACAAGCTTCCTATGTATTATCTCATAATAAATTTTTCAGTGACTTTTTTTCTTTTCTTTTTGGAATAATTTCAATGCTCTAATACTTAGGAGCTAATAAGAACCATAAGTTATTATTATTTTATTAAATTAACTTTAAACTTTAATTAATTGACTTGATCTGTCATTGAGTTATTTTTACTACGCATACTATGTAAATTTCTAACTGCATTATTCATGCCATGTAAATTGTAATGCACGAAGTTAAAAGACTGGGATGTTAAAATGTGTCCATGATAGCCAAGTCTCTATTTCATATCCAAAAAATCAGAGCAAGAAAACTTATGATTTCATATTTTTTAGCATCATCTATATCTAAAAAAAGTAGAAGTAAGCAGAGCTAAATTTCAGAAATAAATGTTCCTCTGAAATCACGTATTCAACAAGAATGCATTCTATTAACTTGTATTGGGTACAATTTGTTTATTTAGACATCCCAGATTTTTTTTTCCTTCTGAAAAATTTATTCATCATCTGTTTTGGTCTGTTCAAACAGATGAAGTATGTTGCTGATGATTCAACAACGTTTTGGGCAATAGGATCTGACTCTGGTGTAATAGCCAAACATGCTGAGATTTGCGGAAATGAGGTTGAAATGGTTGTTCCATTTGAGGGAGTTACTTCAGGGGAGGTAAGACATGCTGAATTTCATTGTGATTAGTTACTTGTTTTTGAATTGCTTCATTATTTCGATATAATTCTCCTGTAGTGCATAACAGAAGATAGTTATGATGGAATATTGAAGCCTGGATTAGCATTAGGTCATCTTTTGTGGCATCAGCTGTAAAATTTCACCATTTTTTGCTGTAGTTACTAGTTTGAATCCCAGATAAATGAAATGTGGTTGATTTTATTTCCTTTTGATGGAGTTCTAGACTAAGCTGTGATACAAATTTTCACCCACACAAGCTTATCAGGTGTTGGTTTCAAATTTTGAGCATTTGATAACATTCAATTGTTTTTCAAATTTCATTTTGTTTTATATGCTATTGATGTGAAGTAAATCATCTAAATTTTCTCACTAGAGGATCCAATGATGATAACTAAGCCATTTTCTTGTTTATGTACATGTGGCAGTTGACAGTAAAGCTTGTGGTGAAAGAATGGCTGTTCTCTGATGGTTCCCATAGCTTGAACAACGTTAGCTCTCAGAAGTCAACATATGGATCATCAAATATTCTTTCAAGAACAGGAAGGAAGATTAACTTGGCTGTCGTGGAGGGAAAAGGTCTTATTTCAAAAGAAAGATCTGGAAAGTGTGACCCATATGTTAAACTGCAGTATGGAAAGGTAGTATTCTAGGTCCTTTATATATGATGTGTATGAACCTGAATTTGAAAATCAGAAGATATTAAGATATTATGCATGTGAAACTACTTGACTGCTTCCTGTGACTTTTTACGTTTGATTCTGATCATGATGCATACCTATCTTTTCAGGTCCTACAGAAAACACGGACTGCACATAGCTCTAATCCTCTCTGGAATCAGAAGTTTGAATTTGATGAGATAGTAGATGATAGATGCCTTAAGATTAAATGCTACAGTGAAGAAATCTTTGGAGATGAGAGCATTGGTAGTGCACGAGTAAATTTGGAAGGTTTGGTGGAGGGATCTATCAGGGACATATGGGTTCCCCTTGAAAAAGTGAATACAGGAGAATTAAGGCTTCAAATAGAAGCAGTACAAGTCAATGACTCTGAAGGATCACGGGTATGATTTTAATATATTTTAACTATATATTCTTTCCTGTAGTTTTCTAAAATGCATTTTGAATAAAAAATTTGTTATCATGGCATTAAAAATTTAGGCAGTTACCTCACCATAAATAATGTTCGGTAGTTTAAAACAAATTTCCTGTGGACATACGCGGTGTGTTGAAATGTAAAACATATTAGGCTGGCCTGCTTGTTGTGCTGATATGAAATCAGACTTGAAGTTTAGATTAATTCATTTCCTGCTTGTTTTATAGAGTGCAAACAAGCTGCGATATTACCAAGCCATTTTGAACAGCTTGTTGTCGGCTATCAAATGTTCAGAACTTCTGATAGCTACTGATGTTGTTTTCGTCTTCCTTGATATGCTTAGGGTTCTATGTCAGGTTCATCCAATGGTTGGATTGAACTTGTTCTTGTTGAAGCGAAGGATCTTATTGCTGCTGATCTTAGAGGGACAAGTGATCCATATGTGAGGGTGCATTATGGAAGCTTGAAGAAGAGAACAAAGGTGTGTGGTCTGGTTTATGCCTTGTTGTTGCTTCTGTTGGATGTTATGACACTTCAATCACTTACCTAACGTTCCTTGCCTTGTCCTTCAGGTTATGTACAAAACTCTGAATCCTCATTGGAATCAAACCCTCGAGTTTCGTGATGATGGCAGTCCCTTAGAGTTGCATGTGAAAGACCATAATGCCTTGCTGCCCACCTATAGTATTGGTGATTGTGTTGTAGAGTATCAGGGATTGCCTCCAAACCAGATGTCCGACAAGTGGATTCCTCTCCAAGGAGTGACAAGGGGAGAGATCCACGTTCGGATAACTAGGAAAGTTCCAGAACTACAAGCAAGACACAGTTTGGAGTCTGACACATCTTTAATCAAATCACACCAAATTTCTAACCAGGTGTGAATGTGTTACTCATTATCATTTAATTTCCTTTCTTTTCACTTGAGGTGATATATTGCTTTAAGCATTGAAATGAAACTCTTAGTTTGCTTCAGATTTGGAAATTATCAGGACTTTTGTGAAGCATATGATCTACTTTTTCTCTCAAATATTTAGGGTCGGTCAACTTTGTTACACTTCATAATCTTTTATATGGTACAAAATTCTGTGTGGACGAAAAAGTAAGCATCTTTATTGCTCTCAAATAATCAACATGATTAGAAAAATTCAAGCTCAAGAGACTCAAAGCACATGCAAAACCCAATTTGATTAAAAGCTTGTAAAAATTCTTTACCCCCACCTCTGAGCTTTTTTGATCTATGCCATACCAATTTGTCATCCTCACTCTTCACTGTAAAATCACTGTTTCTGTGTTCATACACACACATACATTTTTACACTTTTATCGGATTCATCATGAAATCTTATACTTATTTATGTTTTTACATGAATTAACATATACTTACAAGTGTGAAGTTGCTTCTATACCAGATGAAACAATTGATGATCAAGTTTCAATCTCTGATTGAGGAGGGCAACCTAGAGGGGCTCTCGACAGCTTTAAGCGAGATGCAAAGCCTAGAGGACATGCAAGAAGAGTACATGGTACAGATTGAGACTGAGCAAATGCTTCTACTTAACAAGATAAAGGAGCTTGGTCAAGAAATTATGAGCTCATCATCTTCCTTGAGCAGAAGATCTTCTGGATTTTGATCCATGCCCCCATTTTAATATATGATAATCGTTGCCTTCAATTTTCTCGCTACACATAATTACATTTAGTAACAGTATATAGGGATCTCCAACTCCATAATTGTATATTTGATGCTTATAAGCTCAGATCACTGGTAGCAGCTAAAGAAATTGGCGTTGATGTTTCATGATAATCTACCGGCCTTCGTACTACGTGCCTGCTTCCTGATCTTGCCCCTAGCATTATCAAGTAAGAATTGTAATTAATAAACATTTTTTTCAACAACTATATTTGTAACAATAGTAGCTGCTCTTCAACAAGTTTACGAGAAGAAAAACTTTTGAAGCTAAAAAACGCTTTATTGATGAAATGTGTATTACTTTTTATTATAATCAGCATCATATTCTTCGTTTGTATCATATGTTTCCCAATTCACAGAAGAAAATTGTTGGGAAAACCTTAAAAGAGTCCGCAACATTTGAGGGTAGTCTCGATTGGGTCTCCAACATCTTAATTAACTTCTTAATGTTGGAAATTTTTGTTTAAAACATGGTTAATGGATACAATTGAGGTTAAATTAAAGTAGAGTTTATTTATATTTTAGATTAAAATTTTGTTGGAATTTAATTTATAATGTAAGCTCTTTATATGAAAAAATAATATGATTTAAATCAATTATTGATGAATGGAAAATTAATTTTAAAATAAAAAAACAATTTTTTATAATAGTTTATTTAGCGGGAATGTAAAAAGTTAAATTTGAACCTAAAAAGTACTAAACTTTAAGCTTAAATTCTCTCACACATGTGTGCATGGCTAGGACCTGAATTTGGATTTACTATAAAATAAATTTTTGGACTACAAAAGTATTTTTTTAGTAATATAATTTTAGGTTTGGATCTAGTTTATGAATAATTATTTTTTTAGCCCATTGTTTTGTCCAGCTTATAGATTGAGTTTCATAATCTTTTTTAGGAACCTTTTAACATTTCCATTACTTATAGAAATGTTATTGCATCCATCCTAACTATCTATTATAATTTGCAAGGAAACTTTAAGCCATATTAGCTTCAACTTTTTTCATATATTGAGGTTTATATAGTCCGCTTGGAGGCAAGTCTCTTTCTTTTAATTCAAAGGCAAATTGATTTTTTTTTTTATGAATATTTATATGAAATGGACCAATGCACTCTCTCACCATGTTTTTCTAGTTATACACCAATTAACATAAAGATCATAATTTGTATAATTTTGAAAGAGGATGACAAGTGTAATTTTTGATGGAGTAGAGCTTGAGGATGTTATTTTTGGTGTTTAGAGAAGATTAATAGATTTTAGGTTCTTAATTTGTTTTCTCCTAAAAATCTCTAAGTTTATTGAAAGGAATGCTTCCCTTTATCATAGAAGGGTGATTCTCTCTTTTTGCCTATTGTTCTCTTAATGTCTTAATATATGGTTCAATACAAAAATTCTTAAACTAATTGTTCTACCCTTAACCAGATCCATTTCCATCTATAAATATGCATTGGTTAGCTTTTCATATCTATAGTACATCATATATATATATATGTATATTTAGTATAAGATTAAAGTCATATGTTCTATTTATAAGGATAGGTTTGCATCGTTTTCCCATCTTTTTAATAGTACATTAAAGACATACAAAGCAATAAGTCTTAAAAGAGATTTATTAAAATTTCTATAGAGATACAAAGCTCTTTATTAGCTAGGTATACACCTTTTATTAAGACTAAGTCCTATAAAGTATCGGTCTGCATCATATACGAGGAAGATGTTCTTGGATTTAGACTAAAAAAGAGAAATGGAAACTAGTAGTTTGTTATTTGGCTTGATGGTGATTTTAGATAATTAGATGATGTTAAAGAACTTTTGATATTTCCATTACTCATCAAAAATATTGTTGCGTCTCTCTCAACTACCTAATATAATTTGCAATGGTAACTTTAAGCCATATTGAGTTGAACTTCTTCCACTTATTGAGGTTTACATGGTCTTCTTGAAAGGAAAATCTTTTTCTATCAATGTTAAAAGGCAAACTAGCTATCTTTTTTTTTTTCCTTTTTTTTTTAGGAATATATATACGAAATAGGCCAAGAAACTCTCTCATCATGTGTTTATTCTAGTGCTTTGCAAACTATGCACCAATTAACACAGAGAGTATAATCAACATAATTCTGAAAAAAGGATGACAGGTGTAATTTTTGGTGGAGTATAACTTAAGGATGCCATTTTGGTGTTTAAAGAAAATTAATAAGTTTTAAGTTCTTAATTTTTCTCTCTCTAAAATCTTTAAGTGTATTGAAAGAAGAAATGATGTTCTTGTATAGAAGATGAAGCATTTGGTTTAATAGAAGAATTTTAAAAAACTTAAGCATCGCACCTAAAATTGATATGGTGCACTTGTGTTAGAACAATTTTATTAGCTGACATGAGATACATGTACTAACAATATAGTCTATACTTTTAGGTAAATAATGCTCATTATTCATATCATGAATGATTGATTTGTTTGATAAATTCCATTATTATTATAATAGGAGAATATTTTTTATTCAGTCTAGAATTATAGGAATATGAGAGGTGGCTTATACAAAAAATAAATATTTATATGTTGATGATGTAATAATACTAATTCTTCAATACCAAACATGGAAAGGGAGGCTAGAATTGATCAATAATAATAAAACCGATCAAGTCTAAGAAGAGTTTATATCGACTATATAAGATATAGAATGATTGGCCGTAGCAACAAAAATTCATGTAATTGACTAGAAGAATCATTTATATTTAAAACATTTGTTCTAGGTGAAAAAAAAAGATATTTATAGATTAAGTTAAGACTCATGTAATTATTAAAAAAGAGACAAAATAAGTTAGAATTTAGTTTGTTTAAAGATTTATCATGTAATCTTCTTATTTGATATGAACAATTTATATAAGATTAGATCTAGATATTTATATGAAACTCTAATATTGTACTAATATATATTTAGGGCATTTAGTTATTGAAAAAAATGACTAGTTTCATATATATCTTTTTTTCTTCATTTACTACTCTTTTTTTGTATAATTTTCCCTTACATTCTAGTTTGTTTATTTCTTTAAACTTTTAGTTTTTTTTTTTACTTGACATGTACTAAAATAATATATCTTTATTAAAGATGAGTATATTGGACAACCCACGCTCCATTTATTTGTGAGGCTATTATCTACTTTTGATTGGGATTAAATTTCTAGTTGTAGTTTTTCCTTATTAGAAGGTGAAAACAAAATCCCTATTTAAAATAACATGAAACTAATATGATAGACCAAACTATCATACATAGTTATAAAACTGACTTAAGGGTCAACTTGAATTAGGCCTAAGTTTTGGGTTAAGAGGGTTAACCCGGATTGATCCAAAATTATTATTATCCGAAAGATATTTATGTAATTTCATCTCCATCCCTCTTTCTATATCTTCCTACTCTATTTTTTACTCCTTAATATATCTGGTCTTTTTGTTTTTCTTTTGATTTTTAATTTTAACAAAAAAAAAATTAGAAGGAAAAATAAGGGAATAAATTGAGTTGTTTTTTTTTTATCAAGGATATATACGATAAAGACAACAAGGGATTAGTGAGGAATGAGGATTGATGGACGAATTAGAGGAGCTTTTAACCACGATAGCAAGCATGATTTGGCTTTCATGGTTTTTCAAGAATGTTTGTAGCTTCTATGTGGATTTTTAGTATAGCAATGATGTCGATTCTTCATTTTAATCTCTTTAATCTTTACCATCTTGCTGGCAAGATTTCAATAATTTTTATTCTCACCTCTTTACCAATTTATTAACAAAAGAATTTTTAATTTTGTATAGAAAGTGAAATTAAGCATTATTCTAAAAAAAAAATGAATTGAATTATGTTTAGATTTTCTTATAAAATATTTGCTTTTTTAAAGAAAAAGTAAATGGGTTTAAGATGGGATGATTAAGGATTGACTTACATTTTTAATCAAGTTGAACTAGTTTAATTTTATACTCTATTTTTTTTAACTTCCAGATCGGCTTTGTTTGTTTTTGTATTTTAAAAAATATATTTTTTAAAAAATTATTATTATTTTATTTTTTTTCTTTGTTTTAAATTCATGTTTTTATAATACTTTTAGATATTTTAATACGTTAATATAATAATTTTTTTAAAAATAAAAAAAATATTATTTTAATATATTTTAAAATAAAAAATATTTTAAAAAATAATTATAACTAGAGTTTTTTTTACCATGCTATAATATCAATCAAACAAGGGGTCACGTGATTCAAGCCCAGGAAATCCCAGCTGTTATTGTCCAAACTCCAAAATGTACCAAGCTCGAAGGCGGATGCCATGTCACCCAAAATGAAAAAATATCCACCAATTTCTGAGTTATAAAGAAAATAAAAAAATCTTATCCTACCATTCCATCATCTCCTCCAGCTCCAACACTATTGTTCCAACTGAAACACTCTAACAAAGTCTCTTCAACCTAAAACTTTCTCACCTTCCAAACAAAAACTTCTTCAGACAACATATGAAACACCAAACCCCAGAAGCAACATCATAAGCTGTCATATAATGACCTTCACAACTGCAAAATTAACAGAATTGCCACTGAGAACCACCTCCACACTGCCCCTAAGCTCCCACTCCTTCTTATCTAAAATCGCCACATTTCAATCCCTCAAAAAACCCTTCTCCACTGCAACTTCATCTTCACTTAGAACCAACAAAACCCCTAAAACCCAACAAAAAAACCCTAATTGGATCTCCAAATGGAAGCCTTCTCAAAACCATTCGATCAAAAACCCTCCATCAAAAGTCAATCAAGAAAAGCCTCATTATTTCTCCAATGACAAGGGCCAAAATGCTATTGAAAGAATCGTACTACGGTTAAGAAATTTAGGGTTAGGATCAGACGATGAAGATGAATTGGAAGGATTGGAGGGGAGTGAAATCAATGGTGGTGGTTTAACGGGAGAAGAAAGACTTGGAGACTTGTTAAAGAGAGAGTGGGTCCGGCCGGATACAGTGGTTTTCAGTAACGATGAGGGTAGTGACAGTGATGAATCTGTGTTGCCATGGGAGAGGGAAGAAAGGGGGGCAGTGGAAATGGAAGGAGGGATAGAGAGTGGGAGGAAAAGGAGAGTAAAGGCGCCGACTTTGGCAGAATTGACAATAGAAGATGAGGAATTGAGGAGGCTAAGGAGATTGGGGATGTTTATTAGGGAGAGGATTAGTATTCCGAAAGCTGGGATTACTAATGCGGTTTTGGAGAACATTCATGATAGGTGGAGAAAAGAAGAGTTGGTTAGACTTAAGTTTCATGAGGTTCTTGCTCATGATATGAAGACTGCTCACGAGATTGTTGAGGTTACTTTCTATCCTGATTAATTGTTTGCTATGTTATTTGATTTTTATTCAAATCATTGTGCAATTATGCTATATTTATGATCAATTATGGTATTAGGCATCAAATGCATTTGTTATTATAGTCATGCTGAATTATGTTGTTGAATGATGCTAGAGATGCTGTTGGTAAAGTTATTAAACAATCCAATGGAAACCTGATATAGGTTGTGTTATTGTTCTTGTAAAATGACGTGATAGGCTTGTGATTTAATGGTTGATGTGTTGATTTAGTAATCTTAAGCACCTTTACCATTATTATATGTTGTTTCCCTTTCTCTTGTGAAAGATGTTATGATACTTTGCTTGAAGGAACCTTCTTGTTTATGTGTTGCTAAGTGTTCAGTTTTAATAAATTTGTTCCTTTTATCACTGTTCTACAATTTTTTTTTTTACTATTGTAGCGAATGATGGTATTTTGTTTGTTTGAGTGCCATGCTGATGTAGTAGAGATTTTGTTTAGTGTCCTAAAATGGACTTGTTGAGAGCTAGGGTTGTAGAATTAGGGATTTTTGGTGGGAATTAGGGTTAAGGTTTGATGTATCTGGAATTGGGATGGATTAAGGATGTGTAGGATGATTTGGGGGTTGCTATTGTCGTAGTTGTTAAAATCTTATGTTTCATGATTCAAATCTTACAACTCGTCGCAATTCATATACAAAATGACTGGATTCGAGGGGTGAATCCTAGATGTAAAAGGATCTTACAATTCAATCGTGGATTTGAGTCGATTCAATAGAGTTTACTGGTCAACACAAATAGAAAATGAAAGTAAATGCATAATTTTTAAAGAGATGCTAAGCTAGGAATGCTAAGTTTACAGGTCATGGATGACTTCAACACATAAACAATTTTCTTTGAAAAATACTTCTACTTGAAACTGAAACAAATTGTAAATTAAATTTTCACAAAGAAAGAAAAGGGTGAAATAAAGCAAGAGCATCTAAGTCAGCCAGAATGACAAAGGTGATATCAAAATTGAGGAAGAATAAGGTTGCTAATTATTCTTTATTAAAACTAGGTTTAACTAGTTAGAAAGTAGCTTTTAGATATTCAAGTTATTGAGTCTTTAGAATGATCAAGTACCAATGAACAATATGTTGAATTTTGAGACTTTGGGGTCATTTAATGAACTATTTTGCATCAAGTTATTGACACATATTTTGTTTTGTAAATGCTCATTTTTTATTTTAGAAACATTTAGTATGTTATTTATCTTTTATGATATCATTTTCAATTGTTATTGAATGTTAAGATTCACAATCCCAAAAATAGGCTTTCTGATTCATGATTCAAATCTTGTTTTGACAACTATGAGTAGCACTGAATAGTAACCAAGGTTAATGCAGCTATAAGAATGACAGGGAAAGTAAACAGAAGAAGCGTGCTTAGAGGAGGCAGAAACAAAACACAAAGCCGCAGCCTGTCAACTAAATCAAATATTCATAATTCCTTTATTCAAAGTCGTACAATTTCATGTAATAGGTGCTCCTTTTACAGGCACCAAAACCATAGTAGTCTTTAAACTAAACAAGAAATAGAAATTTAAGTTTGAAAAGTATAACACTTAATGAAAAACTCCAAATTAATACTTGATCTAAAATATGCTAAGATTCCTCAATAGCATTAATATGCCTAAGCAAAATAAATTCCTAAATAGTCTAGTTTACAAGAAACACTAGAATATGCAGAATTAAAAAACTTATTTTTCTTTGACTGCATCACATGCTTATGGTTGTAAGAATTATGCTTGAGTGTTTTATGTACAAGTTACTTCACATGTATAGCATGATATATTTTCTTGTAGGTATGTCTAACATAAATGATAAGAATTTGGCAAATGCAACTAACTGGATGGTGTCATGTTCAGCGTCGAACAGGAGGATTAGTTATATGGAGAGCAGGGAGTGTTATGGTGGTGTTTCGCGGAACTAACTATCAAGGGCCTCCATCTAAGTTGCAACCTGCTGATAGAGAAGGGGATGCCCTCTTTGTCCCAGATGTTTCTTCTACTGACAGTGTTATAACGAGAAGCAGCAACATTGCAACTTCATCTTCTGAAAAGAGTAAATTAGTAATGAGGATAACAGAACCTGCTGAGAACATGACAGAAGAGGAAGCTGAACTTAACAGCCTGCTAGATGCTTTGGGACCCCGTTTTGAGGAGTGGTGGGGTACAGGATTACTTCCAGTTGATGCTGATTTGCTTCCTCCAAAAGTTCCTGGTTACAAAACTCCTTTTAGGCTTCTTCCTGTTGGAATGCGGGCACGGCTTACTAATGCGGAAATGACTAATATGCGAAAGCTTGCTAAAGCACTTCCTTGTCATTTTGCCCTTGGTATTACTCACCTTCTACAAAATCTTTCACTTTAAAGTTCCAATATTTTTTTACATTATATATTTTGTCATAAACTTATCTTGTGTAGGGAGAAACAGAAACCATCAAGGGCTGGCTGTTGCTATACTCAAGCTTTGGGAGAAAAGCTTAGTTGCAAAGATTGCTGTAAAACGGGGTATCCAGAATACAAATAACAAACTGATGGCAGATGAAATAAAGGTTTGTTACATGCATCTAACTGGTCAACAAAATGTAGTATTGAAATTGTTTTGCTCATTGCAGGTTTTTTTACATCAATAATTTGTAGTCCCAGCTTTTTTTAATAGCAAAGTTCCAGGGTCATTTAATTTACCATTTTTTTCTTTCTGATTCATGTTATTTCCCTTCCCCCTTGTGGTTCTTCACTCTCCTTCATAGATGACATGCTTTACTTGGTAGAAGAGACAGAAGAATGCATTACGTATACAAACAAAGTATTAAAGTTTGATGGTGTTGAATTTTCATTAATTTTTGCAGATGTTAACTGGTGGTGTGCTATTGCTCAGAAACAAGTATTACATTGTAATATTCCGAGGAAAGGATTTTCTGCCACAGAGTGTAGCTGCTGCTTTAGCAGAGAGACAGGAAGCGACGAAACAGATTCAAGATGTTGAAGAGAGAGTGCGAAGCAATTCAGTGGAGGCAGCACCATCAGGTGAAGATGAAGGAAAGGCGCTTGCAGGTACATTGGCAGAGTTTTATGAGGCTCAAGCACGGTGGGGAAGAGATATATCCACTGAAGAGCGTGAAAAGATGATTGAAGAAGCTTCCAAAGCTAAAACTGCAAGGCTCGTCAAACGAACTGAACATAAATTAGCTATTGTAAGTATGATTTCTTATTTCACACAATCTGATTTCTAAAAGACCTTGCTGAAGCATCATATGTCAGAGGCTTGTTTTTTGCCTGTGTGCTCACCTTGTTTGATCCAAGAGAAGTTTCATTCTAACCATTTTTAAATCTATGGGTTTTAGGATGTTGAACTCCCTGAAATTCCTTTGATGAGCTCTTCTAGTTATTTTTTATTTTCATATCAGATTAATTAAACATTTGACATCCTCTGTTTGAGATATGTAATGCATAGTTCATATACTTACTTGGAAGCCCTTTCTTAAGATTTATTTATTAAAAAATAAGTTTGCAACCAAAAAAGTTGCTGGTGTGAGACTCGAGAGTATAGCTCATAAAAATTCTGAAGTCTAAGCCTATCTCCCAGTTAAGTATGGGTTTCAGCTGTTTTTATTTACTGCTCTGTTCTTTATATACTCAAAATCAACATCATCCTCCATGCTTGATGGACCATGGTGGTTTTTGTTCAAGTAGATGGTTATCTCATAGCGTCAAATCCTAATTTATTGTTTTTATCTGTGATAGACTGTAATCTCATCATCTTATCTATTATAAATATGTATAACTCGGATGAATATTTGAATTCCTGTCAGGCCCAGGCCAAGAAGCTTAGAGCTGAGCGTCTGTTATCCAAGATAGAAACTACAATGGTTCCTTCTGGTCCTGATTTTGATCAAGAAACAATCAGTGAGGAGGAAAGGGTTATGTTTCGCAGAGTTGGTTTAAGAATGAAGGCTTACTTGCCACTAGGTTTGTATTCTTAAGTTCATTGACTGAACTTTGAAGTCAGAGCTGAAAATCTGATGGTCTGTCTGTGCTAACGTGTAGGTATTCGTGGTGTTTTTGATGGTGTCATTGAGAATATGCATTTGCATTGGAAGCATAGAGAACTTGTGAAGCTAATATCCAAACAAAAGACTCTTGCATTTGTGGAAGATACAGCAAAATTGTTGGAATATGAGAGTGGTGGGGTACTAGTGGCAATAGAAAGAGTTCCCAAAGGGTTTGCTCTTATTTATTATCGTGGAAGAATTACCGTCGACCAATCAGCATAAGGCCAAGAAACCTTCTAACAAAGGCAAAAGCATTGAAGCGTTCAGTGGCCATGCAAAGACATGAGGTTTCCATTTCCCATTGTTTCATGCTTTGATTTTTCCATTATATTTATAACCATAGTCATCTATAAATGTGATTGATGTCCTTTGTATCCCTGTGTGGGTTCATGCAGGCTCTTAGTCAGCACATATTTGAATTGGAAAAGAACATCGAAGAAATGGTGAAAGAAATGGTACGAATCTGTTTTCTAGTTTACATCTATTAAAATAGAATTACTGGATATTTCTTCTGCATGTACATGCTCGCCAACTTCTGCCAACTTCAATATATATATTGAAGAATTTTGAGAGAAGTCTTTCTCTTTTCTTTTTATCTTAACAGCCGTATGTTTGTACAATAAATAGGGAAGAGAAGCTAACCTACTGACCCTCAAAACAAGAAATAAATCCTAGATAGGAAAGTATTCTACACTAAACTAGAAAGCAATAATCTAGAGAATCTGAATAGTTAATATCAGATTCTGTTTCCTAAACCATATATACTAAGATTTCTCTAAGATCTTAACTGATTTTGAGACTGATTTCCACACTCCCCTCAAGCTGGGTTGTATATGTTATACATGCCCAGCTTGTGACTCAATTCTTCAAAATTAGTTCTTGGTAGAGCTTTGGTGAGGATGTCTGCAATCTGAGATTTTGTTGGAGTGTAAATAAGGTGAACAATGTTCTTCTCAATCTTTTCTGTGATGAAGTGTCAGATCTATTTCAATGTGCTTTGTCCTGTCATGATGAACTGGATTCTTTGCTATGCTTATGGCTGCTTGATTATCACAATGCAGCTGTATAGGTGTCAATGATTCCATGCCAAGTTCCTTAAGTAATCTAAGTATCCAATCCCTTCACAAATACCAAGAGCTAGAGCTCTCAGTTCAGATTCTGCACTGCTTCTAGATACCACATGTTGTTTCTTGCTTCTCCAAGTTACTAGATTTCCCCAAACATAGGAGCAATATCCAGAAGTAGATCTCCTATCTATAATGTTTCCTGCCCAGTCTGCATCTGTGTAGATTTCAATATTTTTGTTGTCACATTTCTTGTATAGAAGGCCTCTACCAGGAGTCATTTTCAGGTACCTCAAGATTCTATTAACTGCTGCCATATGATCTTCTGTCGGGTTGTTCATGAATTGGCTTACAAAACTGACAGAAAAGCCAATATCAGGTCTGGTATGTGAGAGATAGATGAGTCGACCCACAAGTCTTTGATATCTCCCCCCTATCCACTTGGTATACTATCATTTTCTGCTCCTATCTTCTTTGTTGAATCCATTGGAGTGTCTGCAGGTTTGCATCCAAGCATTCCTGTTTCTTGTAGTAGATCCAAGACATATTTTCGTTGAGAAACATATATACCTTTCCTTGATCGTGCCACTTCCATGCCAAGGAAGTATTTGAGATACCCAAGGTCTTTGATCTCAAATTCCTTGGCTAACAGTTTCTTCAATCTCACCAGTTTTCCTCATAATCCCCAGTTAAGATGATGTCATCCACATATACTATTAGGATTGCTATTTTCTTTTTCTGGAGAGGTTTTTACAAAACAAGTGTGTGGTCTGCTTGGCATTGGGAATATCCATTACTGTGCTACTGTCTTGTAAACCTGTCAAACCATGCCCGAGGTGATTGCTTGAGTCCATATAGTGATTTTTTCAGTCTGCATACTCTGTTGAGGTTGGAGGATGTTTTCTAGTCCTGGAGGATATCCATGTATACTTCTTCTTCCAAGTCTCCATTAAGGGAAAGCATTTTTTTGATGTCTAGTTGATGTTAGTGGCCAGTCTTGGTTAGCTGCTAGGGGACAGAAGTACTCTGATTGTATTAAGTTTGGCCACCGGAGCAAATGTTTTCTTGATAGTCTATTCCATAGGACTGAGTATACCCCTTTTGCAACCAGACGAGCTTTTAACCTTTCAATACTCCCATCAGCCTTATGTTTGATAGTAAATAACCATTTACACCCAACTGGCTTCTTTTCCAGGTGGAAGTTCAGAAATTTCCCAAGTTCTATTCTTGTTTAAGGCACTGATTTTCATCACTCACTGCCTTTTTCCACCCTGGAATCTGTTGAGAGCTTCTTCAATAGACTTAGGAATCTGTACACTGTCAATGGCTTGAAACAAATGCATGATAGGTTGGTGATAACCCTTCATATGAAACAAATTTTGCTGATGGGATGACTTTGTGCATGATCTAACACCCTTTCTCAAAGCAATTGGAATATTTGAATCATCAATAACAGAGGCAGTATTCTCACAGTCAGAAGTTTCCATACCTGAGTATATTGGGGCAGAATCTGGACTTGGTTTCTGAATCTTGGTCATGTGCAAGAGGTATTGTGTGCTCTATCTCCTTTCCAAGTTTTTTCCTTCTAGAGTAGGTAAGAAGCTCCATGATTTGTGATCTGTTTTTGGTGTAGGGTGAATCTGGTCAGGAGATTGGACTGAGGCTGTGGTGCTGGGACTGATTGGATTGAGACTGGGAGGTGTAGTGTGAGGACTCAAAGTAGGAGAAACTCATTGTGGAATGACTTTGGACAAAGAGCTCTGTTGGTTGTCTCCTAGGTTAATTACATGATCAAGATTGTATATCCCAATTCTGATATTCTCTCATGGTTGCCCCCTGAAGATCAGACTTGGGATAGTATGCTTGGTGTTTCAAAAAATGTGACATCCATAGAGGTATAGACCTTTTTGTAGGTAGGAGATAACATTTATAACCTTTTGGTGTGGAGAGTATCCTATAAAAATACATTTGAGAGATGTAGGGTCTTAATTTTCTCTATGGTGTATATGGACAAACACTGAGCAGCCAAATACTTTCGGGTCTAAGGAAGAGAGTAGTTTTGGTATGTGGAAAGGCTTGTAGAAGGACTTGGCTAGGAGTTTTGAAGTTTAGAACTCTGGAAGGCATTCTGTTGATGAGATAGGTTGCTGTGAGTACAGCTTCTCCCCAGAATTGTTTTGGCACTGAGTAGAGAGCATAAGGGATCTAGCAACTTCCAACAGATGTCTATTCTTCCTTTCAGCTACTCCATTTTGTTGTGGGGTGTTAACACAAGAGCTTATATGGATAATGCCTTGATTTAGACAAAAAGGTATTAAGGCTAGAATTGAAATATTCTTTTGGCATTATCAGTTTTTAGGATTTGGATTTTAGTCTGGAATTGGGTTTGTATCATGGAATTGGAAGTTTTGGAAAATTGACTGACTTCAGATTTTTCTTTCATAAGGAATAGCCAAGTTCAATTCTAGTGTGATCATCAACAAAGGAGACAAACCACCGAGTTCCAGTTATATTGTGCACTTTTAAGGGTCCCATACATCACTATGAATCATTGCAAATGGATGTGATGGTTTATATGAATGGTGGGATAAACTACTGCGAACATGTTTAGAGAGTTGACATATTTCACATTTGAAGGATTGTGAGCTTTTATTGGAAAAGAAAGAGGGAAACAGCCTTTCAAGGTACATGAAGTTTGGATGACCAAGGCGATAGTGCCATAACAGAACATCACTATCTTTATTGACATGAAAATTTAAAGCTGACTGACCTTGAATGATATATAGCTTCTGTTTTGAGTTTGCCTTCTTAGAGGAATCTCACTTTTGAGGAGATAGAGCCCAGAAACACATCCTTAGCACTGCCAATCTTTCTTCCCCGTATCCAGATCCTGAAATATACACAAATGAGGAAAGAATTTAGCAACACAATTTAAGATCACGAGTCAATTTGCTGATTGAGAGTAGGTTGCAGTCTAGGGTTAGGGACATGGAGGATAGAGTTTAGGATCATTGTCCCTTGAGAGTCTGCTCAGGCCTATTCCCTTAACTTGGGAGGAAGACCCATCAGCTATACGGACTGTAGAGTTATTAGTGCACTGATTGTATTCATTAAGAAGAGTGGCATCTCCTGTCATATGGTCTGACGCTCCAGAGTCGATGATCCAAGGGCTTGAGTGTTTCTTACTAACAGTAAGGGCTGTTGAAAAGTTACCTTTTTGTTGCTAACAGTCCAGATCCAGAACCAGAGGCTGACATACTTGGTTGAGACAGTGAATTCTGACTGAAGAGTTGCTGTAAGATCTCAAGCTGTTCCTTGCTGAAAGGACTTGTTTCTGTTGCAGAATGGTGTTCTTATCTCGGTTGTTGTCTGAATATACATTGTTGGCACGTCTGTCTTTGTCATTTATTGATTTTGATGGTTTTCCAATCAGCAGGTTTGCCATGAATCTTCCAGCAGTTTTCCTTGACATGTCCTGGTTTGTTGCAGTGATCACACCAGGGTCTTCCTTTCCTCTGTCGATTATCATAGTTGCTGTTTGAAATAGCACTCGAGCAGCAAGTTGCAGATCCTTCCATTATATGAGCTGAGTTGTGAGGTCCCATCATTACTTTCTTTCTACTTTCTTTCACGTCTAACCTCAGAGAATGCTTCTCTGAGATTTGGAAGAGGTTTGGTTTCCCATTATTCTTCCTCTGACTTCATCAAGATTCTTGTTGAGCCCGAGAAGAAAATTTGAAAGTTCTTTTCTGCTCTACAATTCTTCTATATAAGACTGTGTCTTCAGGGCAATTCCAGCTGTTGAGTTTCAAACATATCTAGGTTGCTGCCAATGACGGCAGAGAGTGTGAAGAATTGAGTGATAGAAAAGTTTCTCCTTGGCGTAGGAAAAAAATCATGTAACACTGCCTCTCTCAAATAGTTCTGATGTAATTTTCAGAACTTGAGTAGGTTTCCTTGCTGCTTCCCAGATTGCTTTGCTGTTCCATATAGCAGAAAGTTTTTCGCCAATTTCATTGGTCATTGAATTGATCAGCCATGACATTACCATATGATTTTCAGTCTTCCATGTTCGAAACATGGGATCATTCCTTTCTGGTATGATGATATCCCCTGTGAGGTAGTCATCTTGCCCTTTCCACAAATAAACATCATGACTGATGATGACCACTGAAGATAATTGTATCCATTGAGTTTGTGTCTGTGATTTGGTGTGATGTGCCTTCAGTGCCTCCTGAAAGGCTAACAGATGAGGTTGTTCCTGGCTGTGAGGTCACCTCAGAGAGAGAGCTTTGTCCTGCTGCTGCCAGTCTTTAGAGAAGCAGATTAGGGTTCAAGAGTATAGGCTCTGATACCATGAAGAATTTTGAGAGAAGTCTTCTCTTTTCTTTTTATCTTAACAGCCGTATGTTTGTACAATAAAATAGGAAGAGAAGCTAACCTACTGACCCTCAAAACAAGAAATAATCCTAGATAGGAAGTATATTCTAACACTAAACTAGAAAAGGCATATATCTAGAGAATCTGAATAGTTAATATCAGATTCTGTTTCCTAACCATATATACTAAGATTTCTCTAAGATCTTAACTGATTTTGAGACTGATTTCCACATATATATATATATTAATATATATATATAATATTTGGGGGGGGGGTTATTTGCCTATTTCTGAATGCTTGAAAGGGAAAAAAACAGTGTTTCTCTCTTCAAGCAAATAAAGCAGTATGAAGTAACTAAATTTGTAGTCAAGTTAGGACTAATTGTGAGGTACTATTTATTGTGTAATTGGAGAATTGTTTCCTATCAAAATAGGACTTGATCATTATAAATAGGTTGATGAGGAATAATGCATCGGTTTGTTGTGTTTGTTTTCTTTTTTTATTTAGCTTGGGGTTCAAGTTGTGTGGGTATGATCCCCCCCCTTTATGAGAGAGTGGGTGTATAAGGATTTTAGGATTGAGTTGAGAATTAAATCCCAATATTATCTATTATCACTTTGTTTATCTTGGTTGGTTTACTTTGTATTAAATTGGCGCATTTATGGTAGTATGATAGAATCTTGGTATTAAATTGATTTTCTTTGGACTTGGCAATGTCCACTAGTGGAACCATGAATTGGCTTGGTTACAGAACTTCAATGTCGACCTTTCTTCATGTAGATGATGATACAGGCTCATACTTGAATAGCGGTCCTTGATAAGATTAAGATCATTGTTGTAGAAGATTAAACTTAAGGGTTTGTTTGTAAACAAGGATGGATTGGATAAAGTGAGAAGATGAAGAGAAAAAAGGATGGATGCTATCTGTCCATGAAGTTGTTTGGCTAGCAAGGGAGGAGAAGGATAGAAGTCAACTTGTCCAAATTGGAAGGATTGAAAACTATAAGCGAGGAATGAATGATAGGAAGGATCTTTGCAATCCTTTCTTGGGTCATTAGCCCTCATGCTTAACAAAAGAAAGACCTCATCTATCCACCATCATCCATCCTGCCCTCATCACGCCTGGCAAACAGACCCTATTTATTGCAATAATGGGAAGACACATTTCATCTCTTTTGTTTTTGGCATTTTGTTTATGATGTGGTAAATTTGGAATGTTTTTGGCCCATGGTGGTGAACAGTGACTAAATTCTGGTAAGAGTAGAGGACATATTGAGGAGTATGCTAGTTTTTAGGGTAAGTATTACTGTGTGCAATGTGATTGAGGGGAACTTAAGAATATTTAAAGACTCCTTCATCAAAGCAGTTGTTGGGGAACAGAATTGTGGTTTTGGCCTCTTATTGTGTGCTATTTAGGGAGTTTAAGATCTTTAGCAGATGATCACCACTTCAGGAAAGCTTCAATGTGTTTAATTATTTATTTTCCCTTCGCATTCTTACCCTTGTTGTGCTCATTCTAATCTTGCTGTCACAAAATGGTCCAACAGGGGGCAGTTAAATATGCAGAATGCTTCAAGAAAGATGTTTGATATTCTTTCTGTTGTTGGTTATAAATTATACTTTAGTATCATGTGTTGCAGCCTCTGTCATCCTTGTTGCTTTCTTTTTTCGTTTTTTTTAATTGCTTTTTGTGCCTCTGTAAAAAAGATTAGTTGAACCAGAGAAGTTTGTGTTTTTTTTATTGACAGGGGCTTTCTAAAGAAGAAGAGAATGAGAATAATTGGAGCTCAGAGGAACATGCCCCCTTAAATAATGTCTCAAAATTAACCCAAGTTAGTATTATGCTTTGTCTCTTTGCTATTTTGTCTTTTAATCATTACCTAAAAGTTTTGAATTCTGTCCCTTGTTGAGGGCTTTGGGTGAGTTTAGCTTGGGGTTCAATTTTCCTGCTGCTTCAATTGCTGATTTTAGTTGTTTCTGAGGAGAGAGTTTATTCTCTTGTAATTAGAATATTTTGTTTTGTATGAATGTTCAGAGTGAGGATGAAGCTTTTTTCACCGAGTCTGATAGCGAAGATGATTATAATGAGGGCATTAATTGTGAAGCTGCCAAAGGTTTTTTGAATTTTCAAGCTTCAAAAGTCATTATCACCGTGGAACACAAATAATTCACAAGTTTTTGCGTAAGTTATTGAAGCAACTGGATTGAATTTTTTGTGTTTCCAAGACTTTAATGCAGGTAGGCATCATGGTTTATCCTGTTTTGATCATTTTTCTGGTATTTTCTTGAATTTGATATAATCTTTACCATCTTTATTTGTAATTAAATTTGTATCTGCAGCTGTAGACTTCTTTGAAACTATTCCTGAAAAGACTTGTAAAATTCTTTATTTTAATATCAATCTTAAAGACCTGCAAACCTTATAGGTGTCATGTTATAGGAGTTG
This sequence comes from Populus alba, assembly GCF_005239225.2. Classification (NCBI taxonomy): domain Eukaryota; kingdom Viridiplantae; phylum Streptophyta; class Magnoliopsida; order Malpighiales; family Salicaceae; genus Populus; species Populus alba. The sequence continues at coordinate 5,672,589 of NC_133295.1, forward strand.
AACACTGGTGTTTTCCTATTTATCTTCCATAAAAGTCGCTGGTTAGTGATTCTTTGTGTGCTATAATGTTAGTAGTTGGCTAATAGTTTTTTGCAGATGTGCATTGTGTCCTTTTCAGTTCTGTGTCTAAAGTAATCTTTTGAGGTCAGATGCATAATATGATATTGAAAAATCTAATGCTTTCTGATCCAACCATGTTTTTCAAATTCATTCCAGGAGGTTCCATGATAGGATCATTTGCAATTGCAGTGGATGATTCTTGTACACTTTGAAGCTGGAAGGGCATATTGCTGTTGGAATTAACACAATGAATGATATGCTTAGGTTTGCCTACATACTGTTCCAATTCAACAAAAACCTTTGTTCACTGGCAGTTAATTGATTCATGCCTGATTGCAAACTTGGGGTTCGAGTTCAACTGAGTTCAACTGCAATCTGCATTCGTCACCGACAAAAGTGCTGGTTCCCTTTCTGTTCAAACTGAACTTTGGTGATAACATATTGTATCAGTCGGTGTAGTAAAGTCCAATTTTCCCAGGTGCAGTTACCTGTAAACAATCGGTGATAATGCGCACTCTTTCAGACTGATTTATCTTCAATGATTGTATTTGTAAAAGCTTTATATATATATTGTAAAGCGTTTTTGTGGCAATAAAGTGTAAAACAATTAACTTTGTATGTCCCCTGTTACCTTTCTAGTTGAGCTGGTCAGCCTTGAGAATTAATCCTTCTCGTCATTTTATCCCATGTGATAAACTAGCTGTCATTCTATCCTACCGAGTAGCTTGACTGGCATCAGCATTCCTTTTTCCTTGCAGAGGTCTCAGAGTTTTCTTTCTTTGAATGGATGAAAATGAAGTCTCTGTGAATAGTTTTGAACTCCCGTAATTACGAGGCATCAATCGAACTCCTTATGCTCTTTTTTTGTTAGTCCAGTGGTGTGTATTTCCCAGCAAGACCTCTAACTTGATGGCATTAACCCTGGCTTGTGAGATCGTGCAGCCTCCAGACTTTACACAGTAACAAAGACAATTGCTTGTACTCTCCAAGAACAGAATCAGAATTCTCATCTCGTGAGAGTAATTTCTTGCATCCTTTTAGCAGTCTGTTAAATCTTGTTCTTTACAATGTCTTTTTGTCGAATAGCCAAAGGCATTGCTGCTAGAACACCTTTTTCTGGGATTTTTTTTTGTTTCGCAAAGTTGCCTCTTAAGTTCTCACACCAGTTTGCAAGTTACAACCGGATATCACCATATTGAGTCGAGAACTGACCATTACCAGTGACCCTTGACCAACATCCAATTCATACACTGGCAGATAGGGCGCTGATGTTTTTCTGATAGTGTGTCCAGTCAAGAAAGATCATGTTTTTCTTGAGAGACAGATACCATGGAAACTTTTACGTTCACGTTAGTATTAACAATTAAACAGTTTTAACCTTCTTGTATTTCACTAGTGGACTTTTTTGGCACTTGGGTCCCTGTAGTTTTTCAAAATTCACAATTCGGTCAACAAATTTCATTTTCTATCACATCTGGTCCCTGAAAGTTGAGAGAGGCGCGAGAGGAGAGGAGAGAAAAGTTTCAAGTCATATTTTGGCAACAAAAATTATGGTGTCGTTAAAATTGTGTTTTGAATTTTGAGCTTTTAAGCTAATTAGAGTGTTTTGGATTTGAAAAAAAAAAAAGATTATGAAGGTTTTTAAGATGTGTTTTTTAAATGTTTTTAAATGAAAAAAAAAAGTTAAAATTTGAGTTTTATAAATAAAAAAAAACCAAAACTTGATTTCCCGGTCATTTGTAGTTGAAAGCCTACTTGATGCTCTTGGTCCTTTTTTAAAAAATTTAATTTGTTTTTTTTTTTTATATTTTAAAATAAAATTCACTTCAAATAAAATAATTATAATTATTTCAAATAAGGTTAGAGCTTTCATGTGTTATCAATTACTTTACAAATAATTATATATGAAATTAAATATTCAATTAGAATAAAATATGTATTTTTTTATCATGAACTTATACAATTTTCTCAAACTAAATAATTTTTTTTTATTTTCACTTCATTTCATAAAAATTATCAAAACACATTTATTTTTTATTTTTTTAACATTTCATAAAAATTATCAAAACACATTTTTTTTTATTTTTTTAATTAAAAACTTGCTTTTTAAGCATAATAAGTTTTCGTTTTAAAAACCCACATTATGAATAAAAAGTAATGTTTTTTTTGGTAAATAAATTAATTAATTAACAATGAAATGGAGTTTTATCTATACAATATTTTGACCAAAAATTCATAATAAAAAATTGTTTGCTCGAAAACAATGGTGTCTCCATTTTTTCTCGAAGAAGAAAAAACATTCTCTTGCATGTCAAAGACATTTTCTTTTTAATTTATTTTATCATGAAAATAATTTGATTTTCATGTATCATGACGAACTACGTATATACATAACGTCTGGTTAAGATTGAAACCGATGAAAAACACAGCTTTGATCTATTTATTTGTGGTTCACGTCTGGTTTATAGTTTGTTAAATATAATTAACAAAGAAATTTAAAACAAGATGGATATTCATTGTAGAAATGGCATTTGTTGTAGTTTATTTCAACTTATGGTTTATTCATTTCTTTTTTTACTTTATGCATGGCTTCTTTAATACTGCCTCTCTCTTTTTTTTTTCCTTATTTTTATCTCAGAACTACTAAAAGGGTTTTTTTTTAATTAATTTACGTTTTTTTTTGGTCTATTGTTCTAAGAGTTTCTTTTATCTTCTTTAAATTCTTATTATTAAATATTTTTTGTATAATTTCTTCAAAAACCTATCAATTTTATTTCTTTCATACATGTCTTCTTTGTCTCGTGAAGTAGAGTGCTTTTAGGTAGTATTTAGTTACTTTCTTGGAATATAAGAGATAAAAAATGCTAGGATCGAAGAGATAAAATAAAATAAAAAAAATAAAAAAATTATGTTTGATAATGATGTACAAAAATAGATGGACTATCTTTATATTTTATTTAATTATGATGGGCAAGATAAAATAAAATAAAATAAAATAAAAATAAAATGCATTTTTAATGTTTAATATGTACTGCTATCAAACTTATATATTTAAAAAATTATTATTTTTACTTTAGTTTATATTGAGTGTTTAAAATTAATATTATAATAACCCTAGCTATAAACCTGGATTGGCCTGTCGGGTCGACTTGGGACCCAATTGATTCGGGATCTAAACTATTTTAAGTTTAAGAAAAAATAGAGTAAGTATTGACCCCATCTAAATTGGTCAAGAAGAGTCAACTCATAACTCGGGAGAACATACTAGTAAAAAACCCATTGTTTTTTTTTTTAAAAAATTTTATTTGGTCAAAACAATGTTGCTTTAATTAATTTTTTAAAATGTTTTTGGGTTAACTCGGGTTGACCTCCCAACTCATGACTCAGGCCTTGCATCAATTTAACTCTCAAGTCGAGTTTTAAAAATATGATAATAATAACTTTTATCTATACATTGACTCGATTAAACCCAGGTCGACCTCCAATCCATGAACATGACTTTACTCCAAATCGAACCCCAATTTGGATTTTAAAATTGTGATAATAATTATTTTTATTTTTATATTGACTCGAGTCAAGTCGGGCTGACCTTTCCGGGCCTTGCCTTAGGTCCACCCCTAGTTAGGTTTTAAAACAATAATAAGAACTATTTTATTCTTACATTGACTTAAGTCAAATCAAATAGTACACCTGGGCCTTTCCCCAGATTAACTCTCTAAGTCGAGTTTTTAAAACTTTAATAATAAAAACTTTTATCCTTACATTGACTTGGGTTAAAAGTCAACCCAGCCCATGACTTGAGCTTTATCTGAGGTTGACCCTCGAGTTGAGTTTTAAGATTATAATAATAACCATTTTTAATCTTATGTTCACTCTAGTCATCTTAAGATGACCCTCCTAACCTATGAATCGAGTTCTTGCCCTGAATTAACCCGCGAGTTGAGTTTTAAAACTATGATTAATAATTTTTTTTTTTTTTTATCAATACATGTTTTAGTTAAATAAATTTTTGGAATTAAAAATTTTTATAATGATATTTATGAATTAAAAATAAGAAATATTATCTCTACGTACTTTCTATTTTAAAAGAATAAAATTTCACTTCAAGATTGTTCTAGAAATATATTTATTTTTGTTCTTCTTTTTTCAACCAAATATATTTCTGTTTTTATCATTTTTATCCCTTCTATCCTATGACAATAGTTAATCACTCATAGTTAATCACTATCTAAAAAACATAGCCGACTACAACTAGGACCGAGTTTGCTACTTTTGTCTCCAAAACTTTTATGCTTTCATCTTGTAAAATATTTGGTCTCTCTACTCTTCTCATCTACATCACTAGCGTCCCTGATCTACATACATTATTTTCATACATGATTTCATATCTATGATATCTCTACATACATTTATAACTTTTTTAATTTTATATATTTTTATTTTGTACTATAATAATCAGATATGATCAATTCACTATCGAATCAAGATTTGAAAGCAATATCACAATCTCTACAAAACGTTTCAAGAAATGTGTGGCAATAATTTTTTTATATAATCTAATTTAAACTAACCTAGAATTGAATTGAAGTGTAATGTATAGATTTAGTGGTGTTGATTTTGTGTTTTCATGATTTGCTATGCATGCAGAGTGTCAATAGATTTAGGCTTACAAGCTATGCCTTGAGAAGTAATTACTGTAAAGTTACTATAAATTTTTCAAGTGAAATTGTCCTCGAATGGGTAACGTTTTCTTTATTTATTTTTCTTTTTTTTACCTGTTTGAGTATTTTAGAATAATTGGCTGCTCATGTTATTAGCTTGCAACGGAACTAATATCTTATGATGTACTTGAAAGTAAAAATAAACTAATAATGGATTGTGGAATAAAAAATAATTTTGAGGGAGAAGTTTATGTTTTTAGTGGAACAAGAAGGAAATTTATTTATGTTTTAACATTTTGAGGGTGCCATTCCCATCCTTGTTGGTTGACTATGATTGCAAATGTAAATGTAAAAGTGTAATCACGATGCATGTTGATCTTGTTTGGTGTTCTATTTGTAAACAATGAGATCGCGAGATAGGAGACTTTAAAGGATTATCATTTGAATTTTTTAAATTTAATTTTTATTTTTACATTTTCAAATTGTTTTGACGTTTTTATGTTAAATTATTTTTTTTAAAAAAAAATTATTTTAATATATTTTAAATAAAAAAATACTTTAACCTACAATTATTACCATAATTTCATATACATTTTTAATTTATATAAAGTTGTAGCATGGAAACAGGTGAGTGTTGCTTCATATGTGTGTGCATTTCATTTAAGTTTTTGTTAACCTCCTGACATTCTAGCTTTGTTGTTGAGATGATGTGTATTGTGTGTTATTGTTTGTTTGAATTTTTAATGTGATGTACAAATAATTATTACATAGTGAGTTAATTTTTTATATATTTTTATATTATTTTAACATGTAAATATAAAAAGAAATATCTTTTTAAATAATATTATTTTAATATATTTTTAAATAATTTTTTTTTTAAAATAAATTATTATCACTACCAAACAAACTCAAATTCTCATGCTGCATTATGTTTTCAGATACTGCTTTCTTGCTTGTTTTGACGTTTAAAATTCATCTTCTCTCTCATCCTCATACTTTTCTTAAATCGCACAGGCACGGCATGAATTTGGAGACATGTTTTGAAGACGAATTTTTTTCCTGCAATTGCCCTTGGAGAACAATTTACGTAGAACATTATCGAGTGAGAGAGAAGTTGAAATTTTTGCCATGAAGCTTGTAAAGAACTGAACACAAATACAAGGATCATTGTTTACATTAGAATACCACAGCACTTGATTATCAAGACGTAAGAAAATATACTGGAGTCCCAATGTGTCGCCCTAAGACTAAGAAAAAAAAATACAGAACGCCCCATCATGAGAATCTCATAGCTGCACTCACAAAATGCAAACTGCCAGAAGTATTGCAGCGGGGAAACAAACAAATTCAATATTATGCTTCAAGTTTGTCTCAAAAGTATATCCTGCATCAGCTTCTGTATTAGATCACAACCAATCAACATCGATGAACTGCAACGATCATAAATGCTGTTGCAATTTCTGACACCTGCTTGTAACTTAAATATGTCCACTTTAAGAACAATTGACGAACTTAGTTTACTGTCGTAGCATCTGTTGCAGCTGAAGCACTTGATTTCTTTGCTCTGGAGGCAGAAGATTAATCTGTTCTGGTGTGAGGCTCATGACCTGCTGGAGTAGTGCCTTCTCCATCTCAGAAGACATCTTCACCACAAGCAAGGCAGAACCGAAATTTAGAGTTAGTGTGGAAACTCTAAAAAATACGAAAAGGCACTGGCCTTAAACAAAAAAAAATACATAAAGAGTTGAGAAATAGTACAGGTGCTGTGCGAGAAGGCTGATTGCCCTGGGCCATCTGACCAGGATTGAATTGCGGGGGTCCTGCAAGCTGTGTCATTGCTGAACTATCTTGTGGTCCGGACATCCAAGAAGATCCTCTATCAACTTGCATTGAAGTTGGAACTTGACTGTTGTACTCTGCCCCTAGATGTGAACCTCCCACCTTAAGATGACAAGCACCGAGATAAGAAAATTGACCAGTACCGTACACCATTAAGTTGATCAGAGAAGGAATATAACGCATAGAACTTGAAGCATATGTTATCTCATCCAAAAAGACCTTGAAGCTAATGTTATTTATTCAAATAACTAGAAACCCGAAGTCAAAAGGATTTAATTTAAGAAAAAAAAGCTAATGTCACCTGGCCTTTATTTCCAAAATAAAAAATAATGACAAGGAAAGAAAAACAAGGGAGAGATGAGGCTAATGCTTACATACTAGCCTCATCATCTCATTTTTAAACTTGAATTTGAAGATCTCAATGAATACCAGCTAGCCATTAAGACCATTCTACTGAGGATTATCAACACTGTTTTAAGACTTGAAAACAATAAGAATGATTTTCAAAGTGAAGAACATCACCCACAGACTTCAAAACCAAAACATCTAGTTTGATATAAAGCTTCTGTACTATCACTTGTAACTTTTATGTAGCAGAGAGTATTTTTTTTGTTTACAAGTGAAAAGGTACAAACTGAATCATGCTTAAATTATTACTCATGACATCATAGCGATTCTCACAATTTCCTGTTTTACTTTCAAAAACCAAGCAAGATTAGGTTTCCTCATATAATCCACAAACAGTAGTTCTGTCACCATCTGATGTTTCCTATGTAACAAAATAACCTATACATTTAGACTTATACCTAGAAAGCACATCTGTCTCTAGCTTTCATAAACAGAAGTTAAATATTGAAAAATATATTTGGAGCTGATAATTAACACTTGAATCTAGATTATGCACCACGCACAAACATACGCTATATCAACAGACAGACTGAGGAAATTTTGGTCAATCTCCTTTGGCAAGAAAATGTAAACATGTCCATCAAAAAGCCTAGTAGAATTAACATGTTCAGCATGCATCAAGCCTGACCAGTCCATTCAATGATACAGCCAATTGTTTGATGAGTTTCTAACTTTCTATCATGTAAAAGCACATGCAAACCTGATATGATTGAGGTGGTTGCTGAATTGAAAGAGGTGGCTGTCCTTGTGGAAATGAAGGTCCCATGCTAGACTGAGGTTTGTTGCTCGACTGAAAATTGAAAAGAAATAAGTCATTCAGAGTTGGTTATGGTACAATAAAAAATGACTTAGGAACCATAATCTTCAGCTTACATGAAACATGGGCTGTGAAGGATGATGAGGAGCTCCAGCATGTTGGTAACCCATACTGGGACCCATTTGTTGCCCATACTGATGATGAAAGCTTGGAACAGAAGCTGTTCGAGGTTGAGATGGAAATGGTTGTTGTAATGGCAGATGAGGAATTCCAGTTTTCTGTAATGGCAGCAGCAACTGGCTGGAGACGGAAGACATTTGGGTTTGATGAATTGGTAGTGGCTGTGAAACAGAATGACTAGAGGCTGGAGGCAGGTTTGGAAGTTGAGAGGGTTGAGTAACAGACATTGGGGTCACTTGAGGATTCACATGCCCCTTAGGCTGCTGTGGCATATGTAAGGGATGTGAAGGCAATGGCTGAGACTGAAGATTCACTGGAGGACCAGGAGGAGCAGATATCGACATCGCAGGTTGACTCTGGTGTTGTTTCCTCATTGGTGGTTGGGATTGAGAGACACTTGTTTGATCCTGCAAAGCACCTTGTCCGGGCAGTGTCTGTGCAGCTTGAATGTTTGATTGCCGAGATGGTTGTGCTGATAGCTGAGGTTGCTGTGATGCTGCTGGCTGGATATTCAGAATCTAAAAGGCACACCAAATTAAAGATATTCCCATATTAACTTGTATAAACCCAGGGAGTCAAATTTCATAAAGATTAAAAACATACCGCTTGAGGAGGCTGCACCATTCCTAGCATAATCTGTGCCTGGTTCAACATATTAAGCAACTAAAATTCAGAAAAACTGATCCCTAATGTTGTTCTTTTAAGGTACATCCAATTGTTTATTGTGTTATCATAGGGAGATTTCTACTGCCCAGAGAGACAAAAAGAATAATCCAAACTGGATTAAGAAAATAAAAAACACTTGCAACGATCCCCATCTCCCTCCGCCCCCCCCCCCCCCCCAAAAAAAAAAAAAAAAACCTAATTTCATCCCATCATAATAAACACAAAAAGAATTCAAATTTCACAAAACATACGGCTCTCAGAAAAAAAGAAAGAAAAAGAACCCAAGATCATGAATATACTGCAGAAGCCATGACAGTAGTTCAAGGAAATAAAAAAAGACAGAGAGAGAGAGAAAGAAAACCTGGAAAAGGGCTTTGGTCAAGAGAGGGTTCTGGATTAATATCTCCTTGGCCTGCTGTTTGTTCTGCTCTATTAATGTCTACATTAAAATTAAATAAATTAAAAATTAAAAACACAAAACAAAACGAGTACGCAAAAACATGTAACTAGTGAAATTGGTAAATGAGGATGAATTTGTGGGTTATTTGAAATCGGAAAAGAAGAGGTGAGCTGAATACCTTCATTTGAAACATGATGTCGTAGAGCTGGTTCTTTGTCATTCCGGCCAGGTTCGCTGGTAAACCTTCGCCGGCCATTGGCTTTCCCGTCATTGTTTCGTTCTTTTTCTGTATCCTAACTGTACGAGAGAGAGACGGGCAGAAAGAGGGGGGCACTGTGGCGAGGCCTAGGGGTTGAGGTTTTACAAATTCGGGGCAGGCGGTTTGATGGGATGCAGCCGAGGCTGGGTTAATATGTTGTCAATGGCAGGCTTATTATACCCGGATTGGATTTTATTGTGGTAAAGTGTTTTTTTTTTTTTTTTTGTAAGAAATTGATTTTTTTTTTTAAAAAAAAATTTATATTATTTTGATACGCTAATGTTAAAAATATATATTTTTAAAAAAATATTATTTTTATTTATTTATAGATGAAAAACATTTTGAAAAAACAAATATTATCATAATACCAAATAAGTTCTTAACAAACTAAATTTGAGTTAACACTAGTTTAAAAACTTATTAAATTTATATATATATACTAGCTCATTGTCCCGTGTTATGCCGCATATCATAGTAAAATTTCTTTTGAGTGAAAAAAATCTAGATATTGGTAAAGTGTCTTCTAATAATAATAATAATGTTAACCATAAATTGAATGATATTCCAAACTATTATTGAGATGAAAAAATATTTGTTCCACCTTGATTAGCTGGGCTGACATGTGAAACTTTTTTTTTGTTTTTGATTCGAGGAAACCCCACCCTCCGAAAAGCGCACTTTGTGGGCCCAGATAAGTAAGTAAAACCCCGGCTGTTCCAGGCTCTTACAAGAAGTGCATGCCCTGACTCGAACTCAAGACCTGCTGTGCAGATCTCAAACCCTTGCTGACCTGTGAAACTTGTAGGGATAAACTTGAAAAACAAATTTGGAAAGCTCAATCCTAAAAATAACTCAATATTGAAAAAATAAAATCAGTGAAAAAACAATATTTAATTAAAATAATATAATGAACTTTAGTCAACTAAGTCTACCAACTTAACTCAACTTATCATTAACAACAAAATGTGAAATTACATTATTTTATGTTTAAGTTAAATAAATAAAAAATCATCGATAACAAAGGGTAAAATTGTATATATTTTTTAAATTAAGGGACATAAAAAGTATTAAACATAAACAAAAGAAAAACAAATAATATCTTGGATGCCACAGATTAACCTGTCAAACTACTACCCAGATAATGAACTCAATTGGGTTCAATAATTTTTTTTAAAACCAAAAATTAAATAGAAAAAAAAAAGCCTAGTTGCATTGTTTTTTTTTTTTTAAAAAAAAAAACAGCCTATGAGCATGGGCTATTCAGCCTAGCTAGCACACTTGGACCCATCCTTGTTTTTTTTTTTCAATTTTTTTAAAAAGGTGGATCATTTTTTTAAAAAAATATAATAGACAATGCGTTGTCTACTTTCTACAGTTTTCTAGAAAATCGGGGGTTTAGTTCTTTTCAATTTAAATATCATTCTTGACCAAAAACTCCTAAAATACGCTGTAAACACCTTGATAAATCTATCCATGACCATTAAAAATGAAAAATATCTCAAAAATCAAAATTAATTTCAAGCCAAAATGATTCTCATGATTAGATCTACTTTCTTAGGGAAAAAAAAACATCCAAGTCAAACTACCCTTGTGAAATGGAATCCATTAACATCATAATGACATTTATGCTAGCACATTGTCGAGCACTACACAAAAAAGAAAAACTTGACCAAGCAAAAAATAATCTAGGTACTTGTAATGTGTTTTTTAAAGAAATAAAAATAATTTATCCATGATTTTAAAATCATATGCATATTAGACGATATTTTTATAAACATTAAGAAGAAAACACATTGGATCAATCTAAGTTATTCCAGGTTGACATGTGAAAGTTACGGGTATAATCTTGAAAGAAATAAACTAGGAATCTAAATCTCGATTTAAATTAATGTTAAATGATAAAATTGATAAAAAAAAAAAAGACTCAAGTGAACTTAAGTCAACCAACCAAACTCTTGATGCAAGTCATGCATGCTGTCGCACGTGTGCGGCGTCGCGGCGAAAATTATATTGTTGTTCCATTTTCTTATCTACAATGTAAATCTATCTATATCTATAGGGATACAAGAAAATATTGTCTTTTATTGGTAGAAAATGGAATGGGAGTCGCCATCTAGTATTTTGGTCACTAGGAACCCTAACTGGTCTCGGAGATCGGGTACGGGGACTGGTTGCGTAAAGGGAAGGTATTAGCACCCCAAATACGCCCTACCTAAGGTAAGCTGTATTGTTTTATTGTCTGATAAAATCTAAGGTATTTTCGTGTTTTCCTAGTTGTTGGTCTGTTTATGGTTCAAGAAAAATCCTCCTCGGTAAGAAGGTCTTTATCTTATTGGGTAAAAAATCCTAACCGTTCTAACGTCTATACCAAAACTTTATTGATAATATTTAGGAATACGTTTTACGTATAAATTCGTAATCCCAAATACTAAAAAGAAAACAAAAATATTTTTTAGAATTTTTGAAATATTGGTCTAGTTCTCATGGCTTAAATAAACTGGTTATTAAAGCCAAAATGCATGCTAATACATATATTGTTTTGAAAATTTCCTTTGTTGTGTGAAAATATGATGTCATAATATTTATATATATATATTGGAGAGACTAGGCCGTATTTTAAAACAAAAACAATTTTTGGAAAATATTAAATTTTTTATGCTTTGACGAAAACCAGGTATCTTAATACTGAGCTTGTATCCTTACGGTATAAAAATACAACCCAATATTAATCCACTTTGATAAAGAAATGCAGAAAAATCAACAACATTTTTTAGGGACTTTTTAAAAATTCTTTTTGAAAGCAAAAATATTTTTTAATCTGAAAATCTTTGATATTTTGACGAAAACCGTGGTATTTTTAACATTGGTTTTGTATCTTTACAGTATAAAAATACCAAACAACATTAACCCATTTTGACCAAAATATTCAGGGAAATCAACAATTATTTTTAAAATTTTTTGAAATATTTGTTTTAAGTAAAAATATATATACACAAATACACACACACACACACACACACACACACACACACACATATATATATATATATATATATTATAATATACTATAATTCATAATATATATAATAAAAAAAACAAATCGGGTTGGGCTGGCCCAAATGAATGGGTCGAACCCAACCCAGCTGAAATCGGGCCGATCTCGGCCCGCAGGGTGGATGGGCCGAATTCGGCCCAACAAAAACTTCTCTTCAGATTGGGCCAGACTTGGTCTGGCCCAAAAAAAACTAATAACAAAACTGGGCCGGAAACCCAGCCCAGTGTAAAAACAAACGGGGAAGGGAAAACAATTCCCTTCCCCTACCTCCTGCATGCAGAACGATTCTGCATGCAGGAGGATAATAAATCTAAATAAATGAACACGCAGGAGGAAGAAGAATACCTGGCACGGCGGAGGTGATGCTGCTGGTCGAACGTCCGGGTTGATGGTGCTGCAGCGGTGGTCGGCGGTTCAAAATGATGATTTTCAACAGTCCGGTATCTCTCGGGTCGTGCTGGGTCTTCCTTTCTCCTAAGCTTTCCCACGGTTTCAGTCTTCTTCCCCTCCTCCCAGTGCTGTTTCTTCGAGTATTAGGTGTTTAGTTCCACTGTTTCTCTCTCCTTTAGTCTCTCTCTCTTGGTCTCGGGTTTTTGTCCTCTCCCTCCTCCCTCGTGCTTCACATCTTTCCCCTTCTTTTATAGGCGGGCAAAGGAGCGGGGCTGCATGGTCAGCGTGGGGAGCAGAACAAGGTGGGTTGAGCTGGGCAACGTGGGGGGCAGCGCCGGTCGGTGAGCGTGGTCGATCACGGCGTGGCCCTCCTGGCTTCGCGTCGTCCGAGGTGTATGGGCTTGGTCTGTCAGCGCACGCGAGGAGAGAGGGGCACCGACTGATTAAACAAAGGTTTCGTCCATGCTGCTGCACGTTCGGGGAGGAAGAAGAAAGGGGAACAGTGCCGTTCAAAACGGCACCGTTCGGTCCTTTCTCTTTTTTTTTTTTTTATATATATGAAACGACGTCGTTTTGGGGAAAACGTGCCGTTTCATTTAAAAAAAAAGGGCGCCAGAATACGCAAAATTTCAACTCAGCCCTTAATTATCTTTTGATTCTTTCAATTACGTCCCTGCCAATTTCGGTCCTCGCCCCCATAGTTGGCCGCGTTTTTCATCTTGGTCCTTGGCCTCTGATTTATGCAATTAAGCCCTCAATTGATCAATAAACTTCCAATTTCTTCAATTACGCCCCTGGATCAAACCAAGACAGCCCCCTCTATTTACCCGCGTGTTCCAAATTGGTCCCTGGTTTTGGATTTTCACAATTAAGCCCCCTAATTGGCCGTTAAACTTCAATATTTATGCAATTAAGCCCCTGATTTGGCCTAATAAATTCCAAAAAAATATACGTTGGCTCCAGAACTTAAATTTCTCCCAATTAAAACCCAAATTGACCTAAAAATAAATTTTTCTTGCACTCCAATCCTCTATAAATTCAAATAAAATCCAATTAAGTCCATAAACATCCAAATTTGGGCTTTTCTCCTCAAAAATTCAAATTTTCCTTCTCAACAGGGTTCTCATCCTTCAAGAAAATACTGCCAAAAATCCAATCTCTGTATTTTTTAACCTCCTTGACCAATCTTTCGACCATTTTCTGAGCGCTTATGCCTCTTGTTATTTTTTCTAACCTTCTTCGGCTATTTATTTATTTTTTGTGAGGACCCAAAAATGGGTTACAACAGATGCCCCCTCTTTATAATGCTTACGGAGCAAAGGCGTAGTAAGTTTTATAAAGATAACCCAGTCTGAACTCCTGAAACTGATCTGGTCGAAGCTTGATCGATCTGAAACTCCTTCTTTACAACAATCCTCTTCGGCCTCAAATATTGGGATCCCATCTGGCGATTCCCTGAAAATAGAAAATATGAGGTCCCCTCTGGCGACCTCTTTTGACAATTATCAAAATACGAGATCCCTTCTGGCGATCTCCTTTAATCAAATTGGAACCCCATCTGGTGATTCCTATATGAAATATGAGATATGAGGTCCCATCTGGCGACCTCCAAATAGTGAAACACGAGATCCCTTCTGGCGATCTCCTTTAATCAACTTGAAATCCCATCTGGCGATTCCTTTTTAACTAACATAAAATACGAGGTCCCATCATGCGACCTCCAAATAGTGAAACATGAGATCCCTTCTGACGATCTCCTTTAATCAATTTGGAATCCCATCTGGCGATTCCTTTTAACCAACATGAAATACGAGGTCCCATCTGGCGACCTCCAAATAGTGAAACTCGAGATCCCTTCTGGCGATCTCTTTTAATCAACTTGGAATCCCATCTGGCGATTCCTTTTAACAAACATGAAATATGAGGTCCCATCTGGCGACCTCCATAAAAGTGAAACCCGAGATCCCTTCTGGCGATCTCCTTTAATCAACTTGGAATCCCATCTGTCGATTCCTTTTAACAAACATGAAATACGAGGTCCCATCTGACGATCTCCAAATAGTGAAACTCGAGATCCCTTCTGGCGATCTCTTTTAATCAACTTGGAATCCCATCTGGCGATTCCTTTTAACAAACATGAAATATGAGGTCCCATCTGGCGACCTCCATAAAAGTGAAATACGAGATCCCTTCTAGCGATCTCAAACAACTTGGAATCCCATCTGGCGATTCCTTATTACCAATATGAAATATGAGGTCCCATCTGGCGACCTCCAAATAGCGAAACACGAGATCCCTTCTGGCGATCTCCTTTAATCAACTCAGAATCCCATCTAGCGATTCCTTTTAACAAACATGAAATATGAGGTCCCATCTGGCGACCTCCACAATAGTAAAATACGAGATCCCTTCTGGCGATCTCAAACAGCTTGGAATCCCATCTGGCGATTCCTTATTACCAACATGAAATATGAGGTCCCATCTGGCGACCTCCAAATAGCGAAACACGAGATCCCTTCTGGCGATCTCCTTTAATCAACTCCGAATCCCATCTGGCGATTCCTTTTAACAAACGTGAACTATGAGGTCCCATCTGGCGACCTCCACAATAGTGAAATACGAGATCCCTTCTGGCGATCTCAAACAGCTTGGAATCCCATCTGGTGATTCTTTATTACCAAAGTTGATATTGATGTCGTTCTTCGTACGGGCAGGGTTTGGAAGCTATTATCTTCTCTTCTTGTTGTTCTAGAATCAACTCAACGATTCTTTCTTCGTCCACAATCTTGTTGGAATGCACTAAGATCTCCTCCTGTAACGATAAAAACAAACATGCAATGATTTATGATTAGATGCAATGCATGCATTCGTACCTGGTTTGAAACATAGGCTGGATGCAATGCATGCATCTTCTTCTAGTTCATGAAGCTCTTTCTTAACACGAGCTTGCTTTTGAAGTCGTATGCTGGATTCATCTCTCGTGTTGCCTCTTTTTATTGATCATATTCTTGGAGAAGAAGTCTTTGACTTTCTTCAAGTAGTCATTTTCTCAAAATGTATGACTTGTTATTGCCTTTTTGTCATGCTTTTGTCAAATGCTTTAGCTTGGTTTTCAAATCTATTAGCTTCCATAAAAAACATCTTGTATTGCCCCCAACGTAGGGGTGTGATCCTAGTCTGAGCTTTTATATAGAGAAGACATGCGTTCAGCTGATGCTAAACTTTTTAATAAGTGATGAGAATAACACCAAGACATGCACTGTTTGGATTAATGCGAAAATGAATGTTGTGAGATCAATGCAAGAAGAAAGAAATCAATGGCCAAACTTTGCTTTATTGATTTAAGGGCTTACATCAAGCATAATATCTTTTTACAGAGCCAGAATTCACAGGCCTAGCTAAGTCTTCTCCATCCATTCTAGCTAACTTCAATGCTCCTCCTGAGAATGCCCTTGTTACTACATAAGGACCCTCGTAATTTGGTGCCCATTTGCTTTGATCATCTCCGGGTAATGACAATATTTTCTTTAATACCAGATCCCCTTCTTGAAACATCCGCGGTCTAACCTTCTTATAATACGCCTTAGCCATTCGTTTCTGGTAAAGCTGGTGATGACATATTGCAGCCATCCTCTTTTCACTGATCAGGTTCAGTTGCTCGTGTCTCACTTTGGCCCACTCGGCCTCTTCTAACTCAGAATCTATTAACACTCTTAACGACGGGATTTCCACTTCCAAGGGCATCACTGCTTCCATACCGTATACCAGAGAATATGGTGTAGACCCTGTCGAGGTTCAAACTGCGGTGCGATATGCATGAAGGGCAAATGGCAACATCTCATGCCAATCCCTATAGGTGACTACCATCTTCTGAATAATCTTTTTGACATTCTTGTTAGCAGCTTCTACCGCCCCATTCATCTTTGGTCTATATGGCGAAGAATTGGAATGCTTGATTTTCCATTTAGTGCAGAGCTCTATTATCCTCTTGCCGTTGAAATTTTGGGCATTATCAGTTATAATCTTTTCTGGTGGACCATACCGACATATCAAATCTCTCTCAATAAATTTCTTCACCACTTTTTGCGTCACATGAGCAAATGACCCGACTTCTACCCATTTTGTGAAGTAGTCAATAGCCACGAGGATAAATCTATGACCATTGCTCGCTTTTGGGTTTACAGGTCCAATCACATCAATTCCCCACATCGCGAAGGGCCATGGAGATGTTAGGTTAAACAGAGGAGCGGGTGGCATATTGACCTTGTCACTGTAAATTTGACATTTGTGACATTTTCTGACATAGTCTATACAGTCTTTTTCTAGTGTCATCCAAAAATAACCAACCCTTTGGATTTTCCTTGCCATCATATGTCCGCTAGCATGGGTTGAGCAAATCCCCTCATGGACCTCTCTTAATGCCCTTCTAGCATCTGCCTCATCTAAACACCTTAACAAGGTTCCATCAAATGACCTTTTATATAAAATCTCTCCATCTAAATAGAAGTCTATAGCCAACCTTCTCAAGGTTTTCTTATCCGTCTTAGAAGCTCCCACCGGATATTCCTGATTCTGCACAAGATTCTTGATATCGTAATACCAAGGTTGTTCGTCTATCTCTCCCTCAACTAAACAACAGTGAGCTGGATCATTTCTAATATCAATGTGTACCGGTTGTACCTTGCACTTGAGATCAATGGTAGTCATAGCAGCTAATGTGGCCAAAGCATCCGCAAAATGGTTCCCCTCCCTTCCCAGATGGGTGAATCTAATTTCTTCAAATTCCTTTGCTAGCATGGATAGGTATTCCTGGTAAGGCCTCAACTTTTCTTCTTTGGTTTGCCATTCCCCTTTTACCTGGCAGATGATCAACATTAAGTCCCCATATACATCTATCTTCTTTATTTTCAGCTCCAATGCTGCTTCTAAACCGAGGATACAAGCTTCATACTCAGCTGTATTGTTGGTGCACTCGAAGTGTAGTTTGACTGAAACTGGGTATTGTTTCTTATCAGGAGAGATTATTACTGCCCCTGCCCCGTTACCATATACATTTACTGCCCCTGCCCCGTTACCATATACATTTACTGCCCCATCAAAAAACATGGTCCACCAATCTGTCTTTTCTTCTTCCTTTTCTATTGACAATATATCTTCATCAGGGAAATCAAAATCCAAAGGTTCGTAATCTTTAATAGCATTATCGGCCAGATGGTCTGCGATTGCACTCCCTTTTATGGCCTTCCTTGTCATATACATTATGTCATATTCTGCTAATAAAACTTGCCACCTTGCAATCCTACTTGAGAGAAAAGGCTTATTACAAATATACCTCAGAGGATCCACTTTTGAAATCAACCAAGTGGTATAGTATAACATGTAATGTCGCAACCTCTTTGCCGCCCACCAACGCACAACAGAGCCTTTCTATCTCCGTGTATCTGGACTCACATTCAGTGAATTTTTTACTCAAGTAATAAATAGCTCTTTCCTTCCTTCCGGTTTCATCATGCTGACCCAATACACAACCTATGGCTACTTCAGTAACGGTTAGATATAATACTAGAGGTTTTCCTGATACAGGAGGAACCAGTAAAGGTGGATTTTGTAAATAATGCTTGATTTTATTGAATGCCTCCTCACACTCCTCATTCCAGGTTCCGGGATTCTTTTTCCTTAGTAGCCGGAATATAGGCTCGCATGTTGTTGTTAGCTGAGCTATAAACCGAGCAATGTAATTCAACCTTCCCAAGAATCCTCTTACTTCTTTCTCCGTCTTAGGGGACGACATGGCCTGGATGTCCCTTACTTTTTTATCCGGATTCCACCTCTATACCTCTATCACTTACCACAAATCCCAACAACTTGCCCGATTTAACTCCGAATGAACATTTTGCAGGATTAATCCTTAGTTCATACTTCCTCAACCTCCTAAATAACTTTCCTCAAAAACTTCCCACATGATCTTGTTCCTTTTAGACTTGACAATCATATCATCTACATACACCTCAATTTCTTTGTGCATCATGTCGTGGAATAGAGTCACCATTGCTCTTTGATATGTTGCACCCGCGTTCTTTTAAACCCAAATGGCATGACCTTGTAGCAGTAGGTTCCCCCAAGGTGTTGACAAAAGTTGTTTTCCGCCTTATCCTCTAAAGCCATTTTTATTTTTGGTTGTATCCTGAAAAAACCGTCCATAAAGGAATAAGTGGAACTTCAGGCCCGGGGCAGCATTATCCACTAAAACATCTATGTGTGGTAGAGGAAAATCATCCTTAGGCGCTAGCTTTTATTCAAATTTCTGAAAATCCACACAAACTCGAATCTTCCCTTCCTTCTTAGGCACCAACAACAATGTTAGATACCCATTGTGGGTATCTAACTACTTCTAGAAAACCAGCATCCCACTGCTTTTTCGAGTTCTGCCTTGACCTTGATCCAGACGTCTGGGTGGGCCTCCTTAGCTTCTGCTTGACTGGCTTATAACCTTCCCTCCAACGGTATCTTGTGTTCTACAATACTTGTATCCAAACCCGGCATATTTTCATAGGACCAAGCAAATACATCTGAATACTCTTGTAATAGGGTGATCATTTTTATCCTTTGTTCAGAAGTAATTAGGGTACCTATTTTCCAACTCCTTTCTTGAGCTGACCATTGCCCACATTGATGGTTTTCGAGTTCCTCGGTGGCAGGCTTCCAAGTTTGTTCCTGTTTGTTCTACTAGCCTGGTGAATTCACTGATATTGCTTTCATCCCACTCTTCTTCTCTTCCATAGCTATTACATGCTCGTTCAAAGTTTGGCCATTTATTCCTTGATGTTTAAATGTTATGTGATGTTGTTGGAGATCCGCCTTTCAGGATTCCTGAAAGCGGGAAGTGCTTGGGTGTTAAATGCATATATATATATAAAAAAAACAATTCCTGAAAAAGTGCATGATCTCACATTCATTCAAAGGAAAAAGGTGGGCTCTATACAAATATAGAATCTAGCTGAACATCATGAGCCTTGATTGTCAAGCAAACATAAGCAATGACAAAAACATGCTAAGGCAAACAAAAGTTGGTTTACATTTTTGAAAACCACTGGAGCTTCTTGTGTCACCCAATTCTGAAACTTTTCGCCCTGGAGCCAGCTTTGCGCACAACGGTCTTGCAGAGAACTTCTTCTAGCGTATGGATCGTCAACTGTGGCAGCGCTTCATCTTCTTTTCCCGCGACTTGCTTTCACGTCATCCCCTTTTCTTCTCGTTTCCCTCCAAGGTGTTTATGCTCATCATATGAGCTAGTTCTAGACCCAAGGCTTCCGGCTTCCTTTTATCAGGTTGCATTATGAAATGCAGCTTTTTGTGGAACGATACACTAAGGTGAGGGATTTCTTAGCTTTTTCTTCCTCAGGCTCTCTTCCTTTAATTCTAGCCATTCCTTCTTGCCCTTCTCCGACCAGCAGCCCACCGATATCCTTTTGGTTAGGTTGATTAATACCCTAAAACCCAAATCTTTTGAGCAGCATTTTCCAAAACTCGCCGACTTAACCCCTTCTGGTATCCTGACAGTAAAGTTTATACTGAAATGGGATCCCGCCGTTCTAAGAAAGCATAGGCTTGTCATCCTGGCTGCTTTCTGAAGATCCTTGGCCTTCTTAACACAGTGTTCTCCGGCACCCAGTCGGTGTTCACGATCTCGGAAAGCATGGATATTGTTATCCTTGCAATCTTCCCACTTCGATTGAAAAGGCACAACCACATTCTTTTATCAAGGATATTGCCTCCTCGGCCTTTACAGTTACCAACATCCCATTCATGATATACTTCAGGATCCAAGGTCTTCCCAACAACATACTATAGGAAGGGTGGATATCCATAAACCTTGAAGTGTCCACTAGGAACATTTGCCGGTCCCACATATAGCTCCACTTCTAAAG